>NC_092091.1:63402188-63702188 GCF_045679555.1 Salvelinus alpinus
AGTCCTATATCGACATAACCTGAAAGGCTGCTAAGCAAGGAAGAAGCCACTGCTCCAAAACCGCCATAATAAAGCCAGATTACGGTTTGCAACTGCACATGGGGACAAAGATCGTACTTTTTGGAGAAATGTCCTCTGGTCTGATGAAACAAAAATAGAACTGTTTGGCCATAATGACCATCACTATGTTTGGAGGAAAATGGGGGAGGCTTGCAAGCCGAGGAACACCATCCAGACCGTGAAGCACGGGGGTGGCAGCATCATGTTGTGGGGATGGTTTGCTGCAGGAGGGACTGGTGTACTTCACAAAATAGATGGCATCATGAGGTAGGAAAATTATGTGGATATATTGAAGCAACATCTCAAGACATCAGTCAGGAAGTTAAAGCTTGGTCGCAAATGGCTCTTCCAAATGGACAAAGACCCCAAGCATACTTCCAAAGTTGTGGCAAAATGGCTTAAGGACAACAAAGTCAAGGTATTGGAGTGGCCATCACAAAGCCCTGACCTCAATCCTATAGAAAATTTGTGGGCAGAACTTAAAAAGTGTGTGTGAGCAAGGAGGCCTACAAACCTGACTCAGTTACACCAGCTCTGTCAGGAGGAATGGGCCAAAATTCACCCAACTTATTGTGGGAAGCTTGTGGAAGGATTCCCAAAATGGTTGACCCAAGTTAAACAATTTAAAGGCAATGTTACCAAATACTAATTGAGTGTATGTAAACTTCTGACCCACTGGGAATGTGATGAAAGAAATATAAGCTGAAATAAATAATTCTCTACTATTATTCTGACATTTCACATTCTTAAAATAAAGTGGTGATCCTAACTGACCTAAGACAGAATTTTTACTAGGGTTAAATGTCAGGAATTGTGAAAAACTGAGGTTAAATGTATTTGTGTAAGGTGTATGTAAACTTCCGACTTCAACTGTACCTACTGTACACTTCAAAATAGTTTGTTTGTCTGATGACTTTTCATAGCTGACTTATTTTTACTCACATCATATTTATGTCCTCCATGATGGGTTTAACAACAATGAAGTCATTGTGTAACTACAGTATAGGACTCAACTGTATTGGGGATGGGTAAATACTCCATGTTGAAAGTGTGTTTATTATCTGTGTGTGTGTGTGTGTGTGTACATACCTGAGGGAGTATATATCTCTATCACCTGTCTCTTCTAGGAGGAGGAGGAGGGTCCAGAGGTGCTGTTTGTGAAGGAGGAGGGCTGTGAGGAGAGTCTGGGGAACCCTGAGGGGACTATGGTCATGGAGGACAACCAGACTACACCTCCTCTTGAACCCACAGAGGAATTAGCTGAGCAGCACAGGACCACATACAGTCTCACTGAGGTGAGCCCACTGTAAACTACTGTCTGAATGGTATTATGTTAGGTCCCATATCCACAAAACCTCCCAGAGTAGGAGTGCTGATCTAGGATCAGTTTAGCCTTTTAGATCATAATGAATAAGACTATGTAGACAGGCGGGGACCTGATCATTGATCAGCACTTCTACTCAGATTCTTTGTGGATATGGGCCCAGGTCTTGATTTTTTTTTTTAAGAAGAGTGGGACCATGCCTTTGAATTATCAAACCATTTTAAAGAGTGTCAAGTAATCATATCAACTAACATGTTTGCAAAGTACTCATCGCAATCCTTCATTGCCCAATCAGAAGATGCTCATATGAGATTTCTTGATCCAACATCCTCTCACTCTGTATCTCTTACAGTCAGTAGACATGGAGGATGGGAAGCCTGATCTGTTGCTGGTCAAAGAGGAGACAATAGAAGAAGGACCAGAGAACATTGATCTGCTGAGTGGACTAAAGATGGGGGAGCAAGGTAAGGGAGAAATACATATAACCCATAGATCCTCAACAGGGTTCTACAGTGCGACCCTTTTACTCAGATATGCATCTAAATATCTTGTTGTGGAATTTTAATTTAGGAGCATCAGTGTGCCTAGAAAAATTTAATATTCTGGCTTTAATACCTGAAATATGTTTAATTGTGCTCCTAAATTTCTTTGTGCGCCTAGATTTTACTTATACTTACTCCTTGTAAAATAAAAATAAATCAGCATAGAGCCCTCTTCAACGGGAATAGTGATGCGCCTGGATATTATTTTCTTCATTCATAAAATTAAATGAATACAACTTATGTTGACATATACAAACACACAATGTATGAACCTCACCAGGTAATTGACATAAAATTGTATATGAGTTCCACCTCAGTCACTCAACTTCGGTACAACATACTATGGGGAGTCGCACTCTCGTGACCGGTTGAAAGATCCACAATCACATCTGACAAGGCCAATGAAATCTGCACCTCGCTGGAAGCCCCGCCTTCCACAGGTGATAATCATGAGGCTCGGATTCATTCCTTCAACTATTCCACTCTTCACCTGGATGTGAACAGGAACTATTCACGCTACTGAAACAAGCAAATAGAAAACGTGACTGTCTTACGTTGTGCCAACTAAACTGTCCCATATTGGTAGAACGTGCTCACTCCATTGTGTGCTGAAGTTTGTATTTGGTATCGTTAGTTTCCTAATCACAAACAGTTAATTATTCTTCAGTTTGCTGGAGCAATGTTTAAGATGGCTAAGAAAGCAACCGAGATGACGATGACTAAGCCGGGTTCGGGGTCACGATCATGCCCCCAGTCATGCGGGTTATACTATGTCGAACCAGTCCGTGTGGGCATTGCCACATACTGTGTGAAAACTCCCTGGAAAGACGTGTAGCATTCTTGTTGCATTCTTTGCGACTTTCCTTTCCAAGAATTCCGCAACTTGGCTGGGACCGAGGTACAGGAAGCGGAGAGGGACTTGAGGCTTTTGTCGGAAAAGGTGGAACTAGCCTCCCAGCAGGGAGATGGTGAGCCGGTGGGTTTGGTGACATACAGGGCCCATGTTCGGATGACAGCTCAGGGGGTTTCCTCGGGTGATGAAGAGGACTTCGTTTGGGGACAGCCACCTCCTCACGCTACGAGAGTAGCATCGTTTTTTGGTACTCCATGAGGGGCCAGGGGCTGAGGCTGTTGGCCTATCTGGATGATTGGCTGATAGCAGTCAAAGGAACAAGCAGTGTTACCCACATCGAGGCTAGTGCCCCATGTTCATGCTCTAGGTTTTATTGTAAACCAGAAAAAGGAGCTGTCTAACCCCATTGCAGCACATTCCATTCCTGGGTCTCGAGTTAGACTCATCCTTAAATTGCACTTTTCTATCCCTGCAGAGGTTGTCAGGTTTCCAGCTCTGCTTGGCCCAGTCTTCGGTTGGGGCACACAGTATGTTTTCACCAGTTCCTGCGCCTACTGGGGATGACGCTTCTATGATGGTGGTCATTCCCCTGGGGCTGTTCCAGTGCTGGGTGCTAGCAACACGCTTGGATGCATTTCGTTACCTAAACCAGTCAATCCAGGTGTCCTCGACATGCCTTCAGGCACTGTCCCAGTGGAGGGATCCCCGGCTACTGTCGCAAGGGGGTCTCATGGGCCAGGTGTTGTCCTGCAAGGTGATCACGACAGACTGCGAGGGTTACTGAATTTGGGGAGTATGGATGGTGTCACAGAGTGCCCGGCTTATCAATTACCTGGAACTTCTGATGGTGTACTGGCACTCAGGCCATCCTGCGTTGGTTGGGCAGGCATGTGCTGTCAGTGGTGTAAAAAGTACTCAATTGTCATACTTGAGTAATGTAAAGATACAGTGCCTTGCAAAATTATTCATCCCCCTTGGCGTTTTTCAAATTTTGTTGCATTACAACCTGTAATTTAAATGGATTTTTATTTGGATTCATGCAATGAACATACACAAAATAGTCCAAATTGGTGAAGTGAAATGAAAAAAATTATTTGTTTCAAAAAATATATAAAAAACGTAAAAGTGGTGCGTGCATATGTATTAACCCCCTTTGCTATGAAGCCCCTAAATAAGATCTGGTGCAACCAATTACCTTCAGAAGTCACAAAATTCGTTAAATAAAGTCCACCTGTGTGCAATCTAAGTGTCACATGATCTCAGTATATATACACCTGTTCTGAAAGGCCCCTGAGTCTGCAACACAAAGCCAGGGGCACCACCAAGCAAGCGGCACCATGAAGACCAAGGTACTCTCCAAACATGTCAGGGACAAAGTTGTGGAGAAGTACAGATCAGGGTTGAGTTATAAAAAAATATCTGAAACTTTGAACATCCCACGGAGCACCATTAAATTCATTATTAAAAATGGGAAGAATATGGCACCACAACAAACCTGCCAAGAGAGAGCCGCCCACCAAAACTCACAGACCAGACAAGAAGGGCATTAATCAGAGGCAACAAAGATAACCCTGAAGGGGCTGCAAAGCTCCACAGCGGAGATTGGAGTATCTGTCCATAGGACCACTAAGCCATACACTCCACAGAGCTGGGCTTTACAGAAGAGTGGCCAGAAAAAAGCCATTGCTTAAACAAAAAAATAAGCAAGCGCGTTTGGTGTTCGCCAAAAGGCATGTGGGAGACTCCCCAAACATATGGAAGAAGGTACTCTGGTCAGATGAGACTAAAATGTAGCTTCTTGGCCATCAAGGAAAACGCTATTTCTGGCACAAACCCAACACCTCTCATCACCTCGAACACCATCCCCACAGTGATGCATGGTGGTGGCAGCATCATGCTGTGGGGATGTTTTTCACCGGTAGGGACTGAGAAACTGGTCAGAATTGAAGGAATGATGGATGGCACTAAATACAGGGAAATTCTTGAAGGAAACCTGTTTCAGTCTTCCAGAGATTTGAGACTGGGACGGAGGTTCACCTTCCAGCAGGACAATGACCCTAAGCATACTGCTAACGCAACACTCAAGTGGTTTAAGGGGAAACATTTAAATGTCTTGGAATGGCCTAGTCAAAGCCCAGACCTCAATCCAATTGAGAATCTGTGGTATGACTTAAAGATTGCAGTACACCAGCGGAACCCATCCAATGGGAAAAAATCCCAGTGGCTAGATGTGCCAAGCTTATAGAGACATACCCCAAGAGACTTGCAGCTGTAATTGCTGAAAAAGTTAGCTCTACAAAGGATTGACTTTGAGGGGTGAATAGTTATGCACGCTCAAGTTCTGTTTTTTGTCTTATTTCTTGTTTGTTTCACAATCAAAAATATTTTGCATGTTGTGTAAATCAAATGATACAAATTTAATTCCAGGATGTAAGGCAACAAAATAGGACAAATGTCAAGGGTGGTGAATACTTTCGCAAGCCACTGTACCTTAATAATACAAAATGACTCAAGTAAAACTCACCCAGTAAAATACTACTTGAGTAAAAGTCAAAGTATTTGCTTTTAAATATACTTAAGTATCAAAAGTAAAAGTATAAACCATTTCAAATTTCTTATGTTAATTAAACGGCACAATTTTATTTTTATTGACGGATAGCCACGGGCACACTCCAACATAATTTACAAACTAATTATGTGTTTAGTGACTCAGTAGGGATGACCAGGGATGTTCTTTTGATAAGTGTGTGAATGACAATTATCCTGTTCTTTTGGGTGTAAAGGTATGGAGTAAAAAGTACATTATTCTCTTTAGGAATGTAGTAAAGTAAAAGTAGGCCAAAATATAAATAGTAAAGTACAGATACCCCCAAAAACTACTTAAGCAGTACTTTAAAGTATTTTTACTTAAGTACTTTACACCACTGTGTGCTGGTCATATCTAACGATGGTGGCTCAGTTGGTAGAGCATGGTGCTTGCAATGCCAGGGTTGTTGGTTTGATTCCCACAGGGGACCAGTACGAAAACAGTACACAAATGTGTGCTTTCACTCTTGTAAGTCACTCTGGATAAGAGCGTGTGCTAAATGACAAAAATGTAAATATAATACATCAACAGGCATGGGCGGTCCCTCCCGCTCCTCACCTCGGCTAAGTCCCTGTTGTGGTGGAGCAGTGCACATTTGCTCTCAATTCAGGTGATACATGTTCCTGGTTACCTCAACTCAGGTGGATCTGCTATACCCCTGGGTGGTTGCCCAGATATGGGAGCGGTTCGGCAATGCCAACATAGATCTTTGCGCATTGTCTTTTTTTCTGCATGAGGGACCCAAGTGCCCCGTTGGGAACGGACTCTCTGGCGGACCAGTGGCCTTTGACCTTCCTTTATGCATTTCCGCCAGTGGTTCTGATTCAGCCCACGTTGGAGAGGGTGCGCCAGGAGAGTTTATCATTGATTCTTGGGGCTCTGTTGGCCCAGGGAGCCTTGGTCCGGGGAGATCATTTGCCCTTCAGGGCATGGACCCTGGCAACTCCCTTTGCGCAGAGTCCTGTTGTCCCAGGCGCACAAGCAAGTTTGGCACCGGACGCTGGAGATTTGGTCTGGGTGGGGGACAAGTTACTTGAGCTTTCGGACAAGTAAATAATCTGTCCTACTTGTGGCTAAAAAAGTTAATGTCAAGCCCTGAAAGCAGCATTAAATTGAAGAAATTAATCCTGTGGAAGACGGTGTGTCCAGCAAGGCGTGGATTTCATTGACCTTGTCAGGCGTGATTGTAGATCCTTCAACCGAAGTTGCAAAGGTGCGACTCCCCATAGTATGTTGTACCTCGTTTCCCTCCTTCAGGGAACAGTAGTTATAACGTTACGTTTTCTCTGCCATGTTTGTAAAGTACCTCTTATTGCAGGTGGTTGGCTCGAGGCTAATAGAGGAGATTGGGTGAACATCTTGGATTCCCAGTCCCAGACCGGTGCCGCCAAGGGCCCAGGGGACAACATCACTGAGCAGGCCAGGACCAGAGGCGACATAGTGGAGGTCAGTGGATGGGACAGTGTCCTCAACTCTGGGCTGGGGAACAACACTGTTAATCACAACCAGAAACAGACAATGGAACACAAAACAACAACTGAACTGAGACCAGGACTGGCTGAGACCAGGGCAAGGCGTAGAATTGGTCTGCGGGGACTGGGAGGTGTCCGTATGCGGCTGAAGAGAACAGACACAGACTCGGCTAGCGATACTCCATCCTGCTCCTATAGTTGTGATTCAGAGAGACTGATGGCGCCTCAGGTTAACCGTCTAACAGGTGCTTCCTTCAGCCTGCCTTCTATAGGATCTATCAACTGGAATATGGACCCTGCAACAACACAGACACTTCCTGGCCTTCATCCTCCTCACACTCTCCTAATGTTAAACCAGACCTCAGACAATGCCAGTGCCTCAACACTAAATGGCTACACAAGCACATTGACAAATGAAAGTAGTAGAGATGGAATCAGTAAAGGTGGCAGCGCCAAAGAGAAGCGCTTCCCGTGTTCATTCTGTGGGATAGCCTTCAGTTTCCCCAAACAGGTGGAGATCCACCAGAGGATGCACACGGGGGAGAAAGCGTTCAGCTGCCACCTGTGCCCAGCTAGTTTCTCCCGATCGTCCAACCTGAAGAGGCACCAGAGGGTCCACACAGGGGAGAAACCCTACAGCTGCCCCCAGTGTGCAAAGAGGTTCTCCCACCACCACAATATGAAGGTGCACCTGAAGGTCCACACAGGGGAGGCAGTTTCCCTGTATGCACAGCAGGAGTAGCCTTATCAGACAAAGTTGTCTAATAATTGGGAGAAATCGTATCACTTGAGATACTTAGGGGATGTCTGGAAACTGTTATTTAGATTAAATATAGTTATGTGAAGTGTCTTGAGGTAAGAGAGTAATTAACCACATACCCCTCATTAACCCTTTGTTAACTTGTCATTTGAAACAGGCTTGTGTAAATGCCTGTTTTTAGAGAGACAGTAAACCTAGCTGGGGGGAATGCATCGATACTAGTGTTAGCGCAAATACATGCTAGCTGTTCCCGTAGACTTCCAGTCAGTGAGCCAACAACTATCCATTTAAAAGCTTGTCTCTGCAAAAATATAAAAACAAATGTATATATATTTTGCGGAGATGGCTAAATGAATATAGAGGAAACACTGAATTCCCCTTTAAAAAAACAGCCCCTTCCCACAATGGTACCACATTCCGGAAGCATCATAATTTGTTGGTGGGGGAAAAATTGTGTAAAGCTCTAAAGCTCTCCACTCTAAGGTTCCACCCTGTTAGGATTATGCACCTAACGGTTGTTAAATGTACCTAACGGTTGTTAAATGTTGTTAGGAAAGATGGCAAATAAAAGACTAATGTCAATATTTATTTATCTTTGAATAGATTTTATTTATGTATATTTAGATACATTTGTTACTAATTACAGTTACATAGCCTAATGTAAGTAATTGTAATGAAATGAAATGTGCATAAATAATTGTAATTAGTAATGTAATTGGCTAGCAACAATATATAATCTATTTTCATGTCTTACAAACTCCGGTTGACAATGTTAAAAAAAGAAAAATACAGATGTTTTTTGATTTTATAAAATAAATAGAAAGTAAACTAATGCACAATATTCATTCTTATTATAGGTGTTATGTTTTTCAACCATTTCATACATGGGACAAAAATATAAAATGCAACATTTAAAGTGTTTGTCCCATGTTTCATCAGCTGAAATAAAAGATCCCAGAAATGTTCCATTCACCCAAAAAGCTTATTTTGCACAAATGTTGATCAGTACACAGTTGCACCTTGTGCTGGGGACAATAAAAGGCCACTCTAAAATGTGCAGTTTTGTCACTCAACACAATGCCACAAATGTCTCAAATTTTGATGGAATGTCACCGGAGCTGTTGCCAGAGAATTGAATGTTCATTTCTCTACCATAATCCGCTTCCAACGTTGTTTTCGAGAATTTGGAAGTACGTCCAACTGGCCTCACAACCGCCGACCATGTTTATGGCGTCGTGTGGGCGTGTGGTTTGCTGATGTCAACGTAGTGAACAGAGTACCCCATGGTGGCAGTGGGATTATGGTATGGGCAGGCATAAGCTACGGACAATGAACACAATTGAATTTTATCGGTGGCAATTTCAATGCACAGAGATACCGTGATGAGATCCTGAGGTCCATTGTGGTGCCATTCATCTGCCGCCTTTACGTCATGTTTCAGCATAATAATGCACGGCCCCTTGTCGCAAGGATCTGTACACAATTCTTGGAACCTGAAAATGTCCCAGTTCTTCCATGGCCTGTATACTCACCAGACACATCACCCATTGAGCATGTTTGGGATGCTCAGGATCAACATGTACGACAGCGTGTTCCAGTTCCTGCCAATATCTAGCAACTTCGCACAGCCATTAAAGAGGAGTAGGACAACATTGCACAGGCCATAATCAACAGCTTGATCAACTCTATGCAAAGGAGATGTGTCGCGCTGCATGAGGCAAGTGGTGGTCACAACAGATACTGACTGGTTTTCTGATCCATGATTTCCTTATATGAACTACAACTCAGTAAAATCTTTGAAACTGTTGCATGTTGAGTTTATTTTTGTTCAGTATAGATGTAAAAAGTTATTTTATTTTAAATCATGTATTCATTATTGGTGTTAGTTCTACCCTGTTATGCTTCATTCTACCCTGTTGTGTTGGTATTTTTATATCAGAATTTAACAATACCATCAAATGTTCTGCATATTTTTGTGGTAACTTGTAGCGATGTAAGGGGTCAGCTAAACATTCACCCCCTTTAGGCTTTTCCTAATTTTGTTACGAACTGGAATTAAAATGGATTTAATAATCATTTTTCGTCAACAATCTAATCAAAATACTCTGTCAAAGTGGAAGATATAAAAATAAATAAATTGGATACTAAAATATATAGTAATCATAGCATAATTATTCACCCCCTTTGTTTAGGCAAGCCTAAATTAGTTCAGGAGTAAAATTTTGTTAGACAAATCACATAAGTTACAAGGACTCACTCTATGTGAAATAATAGGGGTTGACATGATTTTTAAATGACTACCCCTTCCTCTGTCCCCCATACATACAACATATGTAAGGTCCCTCAGTCAAGTATTGAATTTCAAGCACAGATTCAATTATGAAGACCAGGGAGCTTTTCGGGTAACAATAACACATCCGATATGGAATGTCTCTTTAAGCATGGTCAAGTTAATAATTATGCTGTGGTTTATGTATTAAACCACCCAGACACATCAAAGATAGTCATCCTTCTGAGCTGCAGGACAGGAATGAAACTGCTCAGGGATGTTACCATGAGGCCATCAGTGATTTTAAAACTCATTGGTGAGTTTAATGGCTGAGATGGGAGAATTGAGGATGGATCAACACTGTACTGACTCCACAATAATGACCTAAATGACAGAATGAAAAGAATACAAATATTCCAAAACATGCATCTTGTATGCACAAAGCACTAAAGTAATAATGCAAAAAAACACAGCAAATGAATAAACTTTTTTGCCTAAATGCAAAGCCTTATGTTTGGGGCAAATACAACAGAACACATGACTGAGTAACTGCCTCCTTATTTTCAAGCATGGTAGTGGCTGCATCATGGTATGGATATGTTTGACATCGGCAAAGGCTGGGATTTTTCAGGATGAAAAGATAAAGGATGGAGCTAGCACAGCCAAAATCCTTGAGGAAAACCTGCTTCAGTCTGTTTTACACCAGACACTCAGAGGAATTCACCTTTCAGCAGGATAATAACATACGACACAAATCCAAATCTAAGTTGCTTACCAAGAAGACAAACGTTCCTGAGTGGCCAAGTTACATTTTTTACTTAAATCTGCTTGAAAATCAAGGGCGAGATTTGGAAATTGCTGTCTAGCCATGATCCCCAACACTTTGACAGAGGTTGAAGAATTTAAAAGAATATTGGGCAAATATTGCACAATAGCCTACAGGTGTGCAAAGCTCTCAAGAGACTTACCCAAGAAGACTCAACGCTGTAATCACTACCAAAGGTGTTTCTAACAAGTATTTACTCAGGGGGGTGAATACTTATGTAATCAAGGTATATTAGTGTTTTAGTTTTCATTCATCTTCAAACTATTTTAGAATTTTCGTTCCACTTTGACAGAGTATTTTCAATAAATTGTTGACAACTTACAATGAAATCCATTTCAATTCCAGGTTGTAACACAACATTTAGAAGTTTAAGGGGGGAGAATACTTATGCAATACACTGTATTGTAATAATTACCATAAGGATCTAGGCAAGAACAAGTATAGTTGAATATTTTCTTTACTGAGGTGTTGTAGATAAATAATGACCTTATTCTTCTACTATATTATTGCTAACACACTGTTCTTTCTAAACAAGTCTGCTGTCATCTTGAAGGATTGATCATAGGAGATTTATGTAATATAATAAGTTGTACCGTAATTCAAACAGTACACAAATGTTTCATTTAACCACACCCTATGAGCTATGACGACAACCCTATGAGCTATGACGACAACCAATAAGATCCTTTCTCTTCAGTTTATACGGAAATGATCATTGACCAATAACAATTTCCACGTTAGCGTTTTTATTGTCGTTATTTATACGTTTATTAACATCTTGTAACTCAAAATATGATTAATTTAACTGCACAGCATCACATTATTTCCCCAGGCAGTGTTTAGTTTGCGTTGGAGACGGGACTTGTTTGATATATGTTATCTACTGTTAGCTAGCTGCTAGCTAACGATGGCTAACTGTATGGTTTTTCACACTCAAATAGCCTCCATTATGGAGGTGCTAGCGAATGCAGCCGTAGCAGAAATCTGTAAACTCGTAGACGACGACTATGCAGTGTTTCGTTTGGAAATAACTAAAAGCCAGAAAGAAAACAGGGCATTGCGGAGGAAACTACAGCTACAAGAACTGAAGGTGGCACGGGAGCGCGCAGAAAGGACAACGCAAGAGCGCGTCCTCGCCAATCATCCCAGTAGTGTCAAGATCCTCGACCAGTGCAGAGGAATGGCAAGAGGTACATTTTGCAGAAGACGCAGCCTGTCGCCCCGTTCCCATCTGCCATGTGTGACTTTAGATGTGTTAAACAAAATTGGGTCTTGGTCAGTTTTTGCATAATATGCAATAATTCCCTTGATTTCTTAGCTATCTTGCATAAAGACAAAATATCATATTCTAACCAGATTCTTAATTTACAGCATTTTCTATTATGTACTAATTGAAGACAATATGATGCATGGAACATAATCAATCGATCTATAAATAGTATATTAAGAAGTTAAGCAAAGTGTTACATTACATCCCTACCAATTCTAGACAGTGTCAATAGTGTACAATATACCACTGAGCATTGACAGTAGCTAACCTAACCACCTCTTTTCCCCCAGTGACTCTCTCAGGTGAAGGACATCTCACTGGAGGCCACAGGAGCTTTGTGAAGCCTGCAGGACACAAAACATGGAGAGATGACCAACCAATCACTGTTGATGAGGGGAGTGGAACCTCAACCAAGAACGTTATCGTGATAGAGGTTAGTGTCATAGTGTTACATAAAAATGACAGTCCAACAAATGTAGCCAGTTTATTTCAGAAAGACTACTCACATGTACATCTTAATTTATCTGTCATAGCAGAGGGAGATTGTGAGACTTGAAAAAGAAAAGGACTGCCGCACGCACACACTAGGAGCTCAGATGCAATAATTTTGTAACGTTTCAACAGCCAAGCTGTCTTCATAATGACAGTGCAGGTCACTAGTTTAGAGTTTGAAAGGACACACACCAGTGTCTGTAATCATAGCCGGCTGTGGTTTGATTTCATTGGTTAATTTACAGATATAAATAAAACATGATTTTTATAAAGCACGTATGGATTACATATGATCATAGAAATAAACTAAAAAAGTATGTGGACACCTGCTTGTTGACCATTTCATTCCAAAATCATGGGCATTAATATGGAGTTGGTCCCCCCTTTGCTGCTATAACAGCCTCCACTCTTCTGGGAAGGCTTTCCACTAGATGTTGGAACATTGCTGCAGGGACTTGCTTCTATTCAGCCACAAGCATTAGTGAGCGCAGGCACTGATGTTGGGTGATTAGGCCTGGCTTACAGTCGGCGTTCCAGTTAATTTCAAAGGTGTAAAATGGTATTGAGGTCAGGGCTCTGTGCAGGCCAGTCGAGTTCTTCCACACCGATCTCGACAAACAATTTCTGCATGGACTACGCTTTGTGCACAGGGGCATTGTCATGCTGAATCAGGAAAGGGCCTTCCCCAAACTGTTGCCACAAAAGTTGGAAGCACAGAATAATCTAGAATGTCATTGTATGTTGTAGCGTTAAGGTTTCCCTTCACCGGAACTAAGGGGCCTAGCCCGAACCATGAAAAACAGCCCCTGACCATTATTACTCATCCACCAAACTTTACAGTTGGCACTATGCACTCGGGCAGTTAGCGTTCTGCTGGCATCTGCCAAACCCAGATTCTTCCGTTGGACTGCCAGATGGTGAAGCGTGATTCATCACTCCAGAGAACGCTTTTCTACTGCACCAGAGTCCAATGGTGGTGAGCCTTACACCACTCCAGCCGACGCTTGGCATTGTGATCTTAGGCTTGTGTGTGGCTACTCAGCCATGGAAACCCATTTCATGAAGTTTCCGACAAACAGTTCTTGTGCCGACGTTGCTTCCAGATGCAGTTTGAAACTTGGTATTGAGTGTTACAACCCGAGAACAGACAATTATTACGCGCAACGAGCTTCAGCACTCGGCGGTCCAGTTCTGTGAGCTTGTGTGGCCTACCACTTCGCGGCTGAGCCATTGTTGCTCCTAGACATTTCCACTTCACAATAACAGCACTTACAGTTGACCCGGGGCAGCTATAGCAGGGCAGAAAGTTTACGAACTGACTTGTTGGAAAGGTGGTATCCTATGACGGTGCCACGTTGAAAGTCACTGAGCTCAGTACGGGCCAATTCTACTGCCAATGTTTGCCTATAGAGATTGTATGGCCTTGTGCTTGATTGTATACACCTATCAGCAACGGGTTTCGCTGAAATAGCCAAATCACTCATTTGAAGGGGTGTTCACATACTTTTGACCATGTAGTGTAATTTGGCGACATAGGCTTACAAACATTATTTACAATGGATAGCAAAAACGATCCAGGCGGCCTCTCATTTTAATAATAAATCGTCAAGGACACCCCCTCTCCTAGGGAGGGTGACATGTTCAATGCCGATATAGTGAAGGTACGAAAGTAGAGCTTGTGAGACTTCCCTATGACATTGTTATCCAATTCAACTCATGCACAGGTAATAACCTCTCTTCTTGTGTCAGTCTGTAGATGCAGAGGCTGCTGGTCCTGGGGTCAAGCAGGAGAGATCTGAAAGAGAGGAGGAGGACCCACGACACAGCAGAGAGATCCAGACTGGAGCAGCCCATGTAGCCACGGAGGTCCCTACCACCACCGCCCCAGCGCCGCCCAGTACCCGACGTAGCATCACGGAGGTCAGTGGAACGCCGAACGCATTCCTCAAGTCAGAGACAGACACCGAGACTTTAACTGTAACACACAGGCTCTTACACACAGGATCTGACCACAAATCAGACCCAGGGAGACTGGGCTGTCCTCCTGCTCCTGACTCCGAGTATTTACCGGTATTTCACCAGAGCCAGAGGACGGTTAATTCCCTTGGAGATGGTGATACGTTAGACACTGGTGTTGATGATCTGTCTTGTTTTTACACTACAGAGATGGAACCTGGCAACATATCCTTGGGTTTAGAGACCCAGACTGATCTGTCTAGAGGGGACTGGAACCAGTACAGTAGTAGTGTATACTCTGAAGGGTGCCTAGATAAGAAAGGGGTGGTTATAGTCGTAGACGAAGTGACTGTGAAAGTGGAGGACGACGTTCCTCTGACACTGAATGCAGACAAGACTCAATTAGGAGGACACTCACAAGGTAGAGATGTCTTAGATTACAGGGAAAGCTTAGAGACTAATCCAAATGTTGCGACCCAGTCCCCTGTACACATTCTCAGGGATCGCGACAGAGTGTCCACGTCGATGGCACCTTCCGATTCACACGTCCGTGTTGTTTTCGATCAAGTATTGAACTCAAAGGACCAAAGAGCCAAGGCTCAGGGAGGGGAAGCAACATCAGGCAATAGTAAAGAGAAACGGTTCCTCTGCATGTCCTGTAACAAAGGCTTCAGCTGCCTCCAGAACGTAGAGACCCACCAGAGGGTCCATACAGGGGAGAAACCCTTCAGCTGTACCCAGTGTCACATGCGCTTCGCCCAGGCTGGCAACCTTAAGATCCACCAGAGGGTCCACACAGGGGTGAAACCCTTCAGCTGTACCCAGTGTCATATGCGCTTCTCCCACTCGTACAGCCTGAAGAGGCACCAGAGGGTCCACACAGGGGAGAACTCTACAGCTGCCGTAGTGTGAGAAGAGGTTCCCCCAACAGAACCCGCAGAAGATGCACCTGAAGGTCCACATGAGAGAAAGGTTGTTCACCTGTACGCACGGCAGGAAGAGGTTCTCAGAGAGGAGCTACCTCAGGATACACCAGCTGAAAAACCATTCACTCTATAACATAGAAAGTAACCATTCCACAAGATAGCTTCTCACCTTTAGATCAAACCCTTCATTAAAGTCAAAGATGAATTTTCATTATTGTTAGTAGAAAAGAGCCACAGGTGCATTTGGAATAAAAAGGGTAACAGATTTCAGTGTTGAATATTCCTGGGTAGAATATTGCATCCAAACATTGTGTGATATATAAGGTGTGTATATATATATGCCTAAAAAGTCTGTTACATTGTATTTGTACTGTGTAGGCTATATGATGGTCACAAATGCCCATTTAATTACTTCCATTCAACTACTTAATTCTTTCCCAAGACACTTTTAATAAGAAAATGAATGCAGTTTATCAAGTTCATGCAGAGCTTTTGTTGAGACAGGTACAATGCCTTCAGCAAGTTCTCACCCCTTCACTTTTTCCTCATTTTGTTGCGTTAGACTACATTTAAAATTGATTAAATTGAGATTGTGTCACTGGCCTACACACAATACTCCATAATGTCAAATGTGGAATTATGTTTAGACATTTTACAAATGAATTAAAAATGAAAAGCTGAAATGTCTTGATTCAATAAGTATTCAATCCCTTTCTTATGGCAAGCCTAAATACATTCAGGAATAAACCTTTGCTTAACAAGTCATGTAAGTTGCATGCTCACTCTATGCGCAATAATACATTTTAACATGGTTTTTGAATGACTACCTCTTCTCTGTACCCAGTACAATTATCTGTAAAGTCACTCAGTGAACTTCAAACACAGATTCAACCACAAAATCCTGGGAGGTTTTCCAATGCCTCGCAAAGGGCACCTATTGGTAGAAGGGTGAAAACATTGAATATCCCTTTGAGCATGGTGAAGTTTGGATGGTGTATCAATACACCCAGTCACTGCAAAGATACATGCGTCATTCCTAACTCAGTTGCCGGAGAGGAAGGAAACCTCTTAGGGATTTCACCATGAGGCCAATGGTGACTTTAATACAGTTATAGTTTAATGGCTGGGATAGGAGAACTGAGGATGGATCAACAACATTGTAGTTACTCCACAATACTAACCTAAATGACAGAGTAAAAATAAAAAAGCCTGTACAGAATACAAAATATTCCAAAACATGCATCCTGTTTGTAATAAGGGACTAAATTAAAACTGCAAAAAATGTGGCCATTTGTTTTTACTTTATGCCCTCAATACAAAGCGATATGTTTGTGGCAAATCCAACACCACATCACCTACCACTCTTCATATTTTCAACGTTTTTATCTCTTGCTTGCTAGCTAGCCAACTACGGCTAACTTAGTCACATCAAACAATGCAGCCAGAATAACAACAAAGTAGCCTCATTTGCAAAAGCTGTCTTTTAGTGACATTTATTTGGAATCATCCATAACAATGAGCTAATGATGCGCGATTCCACCTGGCATAGAAAATGTGCTCTCTCGTCAGGACACTTGTTCAGAGGAGCTAGCCAACAACACAGCTAACACAATCACTTCAAACTGAAGCTGGAAAGACAGCAAACTAGCTGCACTTTTTCATTTTACCTGTTTTCTATTGGCATTTCTTTGTACAGTATATATCCATAAAAACTATGCTGAGTCATGATTTCGACTGGCTGAGAAAAGCTGCCTGCCTGTCTCATCATAACTCCCGACCCCTACTTGTTCATTACAATGGGACAGCTGGAGATCGAATTTCAATACTGAAACAATGTTGCAAATGTCAGAGACAGACAGAAAGGTTTATAAAAATCTCCGCTATTGAAAACCAATTGCTAGTCTAAAAGAAATGGAAGATAATGTCTAGATGCTTTTTACAGTGGAGATCAAGTTTATAAATTGTCTGGCTGAGCTGATGAGACAGTGGATTGTGCAGTGAGATGGAACAGAGTAAATAGGCATTTTAACGTCATAGTTTTAGCCAGTGGTAACTTCTGGAATAGACACCGCCTGGAATGCAGTTTTAAACAATCAGCGTCCAAGATTAGACCCACCCGTTGATTAATGATCAACAACCAACTTGACAGAGCTTGAAGACATTTTAAAAGAATGTGGAAGTATTGTACAGGCCAGGTGTGAGACTCAGTACATCAGTTTAACATGTATTGACTCAGTGCATACTTATTTAAATTAGATATCTGTATTTCATTTTTCAATAAATGTGCAAAAATTTCTGAAAACATGTGTTCACTTTGTCATTATGGCTTCGATATCGAATTTTGACTTCAATATCGATACCAGGTTTAGAATCACGATACTTGACACCAAAACGATACCACAAAAAAAGGCGTATTTGCCAAAGTCATAGAATGGCACATGATCCAGCCAGATCAATTCAGATACTGCTCTGTTCAATCGTTGGGCATCGTTTGAGTTCAATATCATTACATTTTTACGTATTTCTTTTTAGAGACAGCCATGTATGCATTAATTGAATCAATTATATTCAAATGGTCTTTTTTTACCAATCTAACTAGAAAACAACATAATGGTAATCATTTATTTGAATGGAAAATCTGTATTGATACTGGGTAAATAAAGATGTAGCCTAAGTCTATTCACAATACAGGTGAATGCATATTATTCAATAGGAGTGTGTGATGCATTGAGTAATTGAGGTTGTTTTCCTTTCCATTTAGGACTTATTTTATTGGCAACTGCTAAGATAATTATTTTATTGTACTGATTAACAACATTTGCATAGAAGAAGCACTCTCTTCTTTTATAAAAGAAGTGAGTGCACTGTCTAAGGAATTAATGTCATTCGTGAGGCAGAATGTCGCTGTAATCTGAGTTTGTTGCTATGAAATCGAGTGAAAACCAGATGGGAGGCAAAGGAAGGAAGACAAGTGCATTTGTTTTTGTTGGCGAGGGAGACAAAGTGAATTTAATAACGTTTTTGGTGACAATCATCTTTGAAATCAGCATATTTTGCATCATGGTTTGCATATCACAAACAAAGAACTAGGGTAGTGAATTCAGCTGTAAGCTAGCAAGGAAATGTAGCTTAATTAAAGCTGGACGCTACCTTGTCTAAACATCAGGTTGTTACCATGGTTACTCCATGGCTTATCAGTCTGACTGAAGTCGCCATACAAAAGATGCAGTAGTGTCTACAAGCCAGAATGTTGAATAAAATGAATTGTATTTTCAATCTCTTAACACACTGCACCTGATGAACAATATGTCAACAATAGCTGAATGTAACCGAACATAGTCTCCTCGCAATCAGCTGTGGTTCGGTTAGGATCGGCCATATTGTGCAAGTGTTTGTCATGTGCAAATTTGCATCTGTATTGATATTAAAAACCGGTAATACCAACCATAGACCAGCGTACTGAAAGTCGGGCTGATAACTCTTCCCTGTGGATATTTTGTCTCAGATTACCTCCTACATAAGGACAAAATCAGAGGACAACAGGTAAAGTAAGTTAAATATACATTTATTCAACATTCTGACTTTTGTGATGGTACTGTTCAGGAATGCTGAACTTCCATGTTAGAAACGAGTGTGTAAGTATCGTCTTGCATTGTAAACGTGTTCTAGCCTGTTTAGACATTGTTTTGCGAACTGTAATGAACAGTTTCAACATTTCTACATGTCGTGGTGCATTATTCAAGTGTGTTAACTTCTGTGCAGCATAAGGTAACACACTTTAGCAATGAATAAGTGGAGGAGGCTCTTTGCGCTATAATGAGGCTGTGCTGACTTGATCCTCTCAATCACGTGAGACACATTAGACCTAAGTACCGGACGTAACAAATTGTAGTGCCGGACTGTTTATTATTTTTTGTGTGTACCATGCAGTACTAATGGGGTATTGTGTGTAGATGGATGAGGAAAAAAATATTTAATCAATTTTCAATTCAGGCTGTAACACAACAAAATGTGGAATAAGTCAAGCGGTATGAATACTTTCTGAATGCACTGTATGTGTGGTTTTCATATGATGTATTTAAAACGTGTTTGTTTAATAAACACAAAATGGGACTTTTCAAATCAAATCAAAGTTTGTCACGTGCGCCAAATACAACAGGTGTAGGTAGACCTTACAGTGAACTGCTTACTTACAGGCTCTAACCAATATTGCAAAAAAGGTATTAGGTGAACAATAGGTAAAGAAATAAAACAACAGTAAAAAGACAGGCTATATACAGTAGCGAGGCTACATACAGACACCGGTTAGTCAGGCTGATTGAGGTAGTATGTACATGTAGATATGGTTAAAGTGACGGGTTGGCGGGTGGGACACAATGCAGATAGCCCAGTTAGCCAATGTGCGGGGGCACTGGTTGGTCGGCCCAATTGAGGTAGTATGTACATGAATGTATAGTTAAAGTGACTATGCATATATGATAAACAGAGAGTAGCAGCAGCGTAAAAAGAGGGGTTGGGGGGGGCACACAATGCAAATAGTCTGGGTAGCCATTTGATTACCTGTTCAGGAGTCTTATGGCTTGTGGGTAAAAACTGTTGAGAAGCCTTTTTCGTCGTTGATCAGGCCTACCACTGTTGTCGTCTGCAAACTTAATGATGGTGTTGGAGTCGTGCCTGGCCATGCAGTCGTGGGTGAACAGGGAGTAGAGGGGACTGAGCACGCACCCCTGGGGAGCTCCAGTGTTGAGGATCAGCAAGGCAGATGTGTTGCTACCTACCCTCACCACCTGGGGGAGGCCCGTCAGGAAGTCCAAGATCCAGTTGCAGAGGGAGGTGTTTAGTCCCAGGATCCTTAGCTTAGTGATGAGCTTTGAGGGTACTATGGAGTTGAACGCTGAGCTGTAGTCAATGAATAGCATTCTCACATAAGTGTTCCTTTTGTCCAGGTGGGAAAGGGCAGTGTGGAGTGCAATAGAGATTGCATCATCTGTGGATCTGTTTGGGCGGTATGCAAATTGGAGTGTGTCTAGGGTTTCTGGGATAATGGTGTTGATGTGAGCCATTACCAACCTTTCAAAGCACTTCATGGCTACGGACGTGAGTGCTTCGGGTCTGTAGTCATTTAGGCAAGTTGCCTTTGTGTTCTTGGGCATTCTAGGGAGTATTCATTGATTCTTTTAGCATACATCACATCTGATCTCACCCTATTCTGCATACACCGACAGCACTTTATAAGCATAAGGATGGGTAAACACTCTGCTTAAAGTGTTTATTATCTGTGTGCGCACGTGCCTGAAGGAGTGTGTCTGTGTAATCTGTATCACCGCTCTCTTCCAGGAGGAGGAGGGTCCAGATGTGCTGCTGGTAAAGGAGGAGGGGTGTGAGGAGGGTCTGGGGAACCCTGAGGTGACCATGGTCATGGACAAACAAACTACACCTCCTCCTGAACCCAAAGAGGCACCAGCTGAGCAGCACAGGACCACACACAGTCTCACTGAGGTGAGTCCACTGTAAACTACTGTCTGAATGGTATTAGGTCAGGGTCTGTATCCACAAAGCCTCTCAGAGTAGGAGTGCTGATCTAGGATCAGTTTTCGATCATAATGAATAGGACTATGTAGACAGGTGGGGACCTGGGCCCGGGCCCATATTCACAAAGCGTCTCAGAGGAGAAAATTGGTCGTAAGTGCTGAGAATAGAAACTTTCTACTCTTATGGGTAAAAATAAAATCTATGCATGAAGCCTCTTTAGTCATAATTCACACCTAGTAGACAGATATTTAGGACACCTCATGAGCGGTCCTAACCCGTTAAGAGTTACCAGCAAGTGTCTTGATAATAGAAAAATGCAGCGAGTCGGTGGTTCCTGCGTCACATGCAATTGCTTTGTTCAAATGTTTTGATTATTTATGGATCGATCATATAGAATTATCTAAATCTACATGCAGCAGTATCTCTTGTGCCTTTGACAATGATTTCACATGAGTTCCTATTTCACATGATATGCCTAAATACTTATGACAAGTAGGCAAATAAATAAACATGTTTTTCTATCGATTATTTAATTACCTACATTATGCCATTTCAAGTTATCCCTTTGGAGCGCAATATCACGTTGTTCAAAAAGATGCCTAAATTGGACCTACCTATGAATGTGTTTGACGAAAATGATAGACCTTTCAAACGATTTGAAGTTGTTAAATGGGGGTGAAGAGTGTGTTGATAACGGTAATGTTGTCAAAATTCTGCCTTTAACAACCATCAGAATTGGTTAAAAAAAAGTTTATGCATGCCGATAATCAAGAGAATTGATCGTGTCAGGTGAAATGATACAGTATCAAACTATTTACCATTGCAACATTAAGATGTACAGTCACATTCAACATGGTTGTCTGAGGCGTGCTATAGAGTTCACAGCTGGCGATGCCTCATTGTGATTGTTGCAAATGATGGGGAATAACCAATGTCAATGGGCCTCATCACCATCTTTCCTTTGCAGTGCCTCAAACTGTTGTGATTACCAGCTGAGAAACTTTTCAGAGTTGATTTTACTCCTGGCTCAGAGTTTGTCTGGGCAGTGTCTAAACATCATCCTAAAACCTACTCTGAGCTGGGAGTTATTTTTGTCTTAAACTGGTTTTAGCAGAATTCCTAGGACCTTTTCTGAGATGCTTTGTGGATACGGGACCTGATCCTAGATCAGCAATCCTACTCTGAGACTCTTTTTGGATACATGCCCAGGTCTTAATTCATTTTGTCTGAAGTTTGGGACCATGCCTTTTGAATTATCAAACCATTTTAAAGAGTGTCAAGTAATCAAATCAATTAACACATTTGCTTAGTATAAAATCAACTAACATGTTTGCATAGTACTCACAGCAATCCCTCATTGCCCAATCAGATGATGCTCCATAGCAGGGTGCTCATATCAGATTTCTTGATCCAACATCCTCTCACTCTGTATCTCTTACAGTCAGTAGACATGGAGGATGGGAAGCCTGATCTGCTGCTGGTCAAAGAGGAGACAATAGAAGATGAACCAGAGAGCATTGATCTGCTGAGTGGACTAAAGATGGGGGAGCAAGGTAAGAGAGAAATACATATAGCCTACATACAGTAATAGAATAGTGATGCACCTGGTTATTATTCTTTCTTCCAGCCGGTGTCTATTCCACAAGTTACCACCGGCTAATTCTACGACGTTAAAATGCCTATTTAGTCTGTTCCATCTGACTGCGCAATCCACTGTCTCATCAGCCCAGGCAGGGAAGTTATAAAGTTGATCTCCACTATAAAAAGCATCTAGACATTATCTCACATTTCTTTTAGACTAACATTTAGTTTTCAACAGCGTTGAATATTGTTTCAATATTCAAATTCTATCACCAACTGTCCCATAGTAATGAACGAGTCTGGACGAAAGACAGGCAGGCAGCGTTTCTCAGCCAGTCGAAATCATGAATCATTATTTAACTAGGCACTTTTTTAACAAGCGTGAGCACATTTTCTATGCCAGGCGAAATCGTGCCTCATTAGCTCATTGTTATGGATGTATCCAAATAAATGTCACTAGAAAACAGCATAAACAAATGCAAATACAACTACTGTTGTTATCCTGCCTGCACTGTTTGACTTGACTGTAAATTAGCCATAGTTGGCTAGCTAGCAAGCAAGGGATAACAACGTTGCCAGCCAGTATGGCAATTTAGAACAAACGACTGGGTCACGTCTCTAGCAACCGAACCAATAGAACGAACGACCAGCCGGCTTGGATAGCAACCCCAGATGTGTCGGGACTATGTCTTGTGGAAGGATGAAATAGTATGAATAAATTGACCCCCCCCCCCCCAAAAATGAAAATATGTCAATCGTTATTTGAATATGTTGGTAACCAAGGCATTCCTTCAACTCTCCCGCTCTTCATCTTGTGAACAGGAACGATTCAAGCTACTAAAACAAATAATTGGAAAACGAGACTCTTACGTTGCGCCAACTAAACTGTCCCATAGTGGTAGAGCGTGCTCGCCCCCTGGACGTTGTGTACGGAAGTTTGTATTTGTTATCATAAGTTTCCTAATCAAACAGTTCCTTATTCTTCAGTTTGCTGGAGTAATGAGTAAGAAAGCGATCAAGACGACGATGGCTAAGCCGGGGTCGTGATCATGCCCCCAGTCATGCGGTTATAGTATAGTTTGTCTCGGCTTGGAACCGGCGGCCCTTGCTCGGAACAGTCTGTGTGCGCATTGCCACATACTGCATGCAAACTCCCTGGAAAGACGTGTAGCTTTCTTGAGGAAGCTTGGAGTTACCGATGGCAACTTTCCTTTCCAGGATTCTGGCATCTGTTGAAAAACGAGGTGCAGGAAGCGGAGAGGCACTTTAGGCTGTTGTCGGGAACAGGTGGAACTAGCCTCCCAGCAGGGACATGGTGAGCCAGCTGGTTCAGTCTACCACGGTGACATACAGTGCCCAGGTTTGGATGATGACTTGGTGTCCCTGGACAGCTCCGGGGGTTTCTCAGGTGACAAAGAGGACTTAGTTCCAGGACAGCCATCTCACGCTACGGGAGTAGCGGGGGAAACCCTGGTATCCAACGCATCGTTCATAGAACTGTGCCGCAAGGTGGCTATGCGTTTGGAGGTGAAGTGGCCGTGTTCAACCCCACGTCAGAAGACATCAAGGTTTGGTGGGAAGTACCTGCCCCCAGTGGCTGCCACAGTCAAGCACGACCTGCTCCTGTTTCCCGATTTTGTTGAAGAATTGACGACAACCTGATCCAGCCTGCATTCAGCTAAGCTGATGCTGCATGGGTGGTACCCCCTTCATGGATCTGGAGGGGATGGATTGGGCGGGGCTGGTGCGCACAAGCCTCTAGTCTATAGCAAGCTAGCTGGCTACCTAGCCTGTTGGATAACAAGGGTGTGGCTAGTGCGAATACTATGCGCCCTAACAAGCACTGTCGCTCAGCTGGATAAGGTGTATGCCCGATCCCCGTCGTCTGCCATTGCTTGCGGACCTGGGCACGGCTTTGGATGTAGGAGAGCCCCACGCAGAGCTCCTGGATGAGATTCATGTTACATTTTTAGATTTTAGTAAATTTAGCAGACGCTCTAATCCAGTGCGATTTACAGTAGTAGTGAGTGCATACAGTTTCGTACTTTTTCATACTGTTACGTCCAACTTTATTCTGCGCATCGTTCTGGCGCTCGGGAAGAACAGGGGAGCTACTGTGGTGGCACAGCGTCATCTTTGGCTGATGCTTTCGAAGGTGCTGGAGAGGGACAGACATATATACCGCGATGAGCCCATTTCTCCTATGGGGTTGTTCAGTTCGGCCCTGGAGGCCCGGTTCAAGGCCAGAAAGAAGCAGGAAGAGGCACTGCACGGTTGTCTTCCTTTGGGATTGCAGGGGGCCGTGCCCAGCACCAGGTCGGACCTGCCTGATTGCCGCCCCGCTTCCAGGAGCGAGGTGAGATGGTCCTGCTATGGCGCGGAGAAGGAGACAGCCCCGCGCACTTAGCTCGGGGATGGGAGGTGGCACGGGATCGGGTCCTCCCATGCCAACTGCTCCAAACACCCGTTCTTACAACAGTTACCCCAAGTGGCAAGGCCAATCGAGGTACGTCACGGATTGCATTATTCATTAGACCGGTCTCTAAACCCCATTGCATTATTAATTTCCTCTGAAAGTGGCCCTTTGTGTGTTTAAAGTGGTGGAAGTCATTGAGTGTTGTAAGACAGCAGGTCTAATTTACAAACCCATGGTCAATACTATCCCGGGACTGTCCACATCAGATGCTAATCGGTAGCCTAGTTCATGTGTATTCTTGGTTGGGGAGCTCTGGAGTTTCACAGTTGCGAAAGCCTATGGTCGACATGTTCTGTTTCAATGAGTAAGATCATGTTATTTTCACAAGTCCTGTGAATGTTCTGTTGGGTTTGTCTGAGTTGAGTACGGAAACCTATTTCATATTGACCTGTGGGGATTCTCACCTCAATAACTGTGTTGTACCCCCTTGTACCCCGTCTTATATTGTGTCTTTAACTACTTAATTTTCCAACTTATTTAGTCTAGTAAATAAAACCTTGAATTAATTATGTGACATGGAGTTAATTTGTAAGCGATTGGGTTCTTGTGGTTTCAGAGCTTGATGTAAATTGACTAATGATAAGTACTGATAGTTAATTCAAGGGTCTCTCTATATCCAACCCTTAATGGTGCCCCTCTTAGATTAATTTGGATAGGATAACCAAATTAATAAAATAAATCTGATAAGTTAATTATTCCATTAATTAAATCAGTAAATTATCTTAATATTAATTAGCCAAAAGTCACAACACCACCTAAACTGGTCGATTCAGGGAGGGTGTACAGATACCACGTGGAAGTCCCCAACACATTTAGCCGAAGCCATGAGCAGGGAGGTTTTTTAGGTGGTCTGTCATGGGCCGTTTCATTTAGTATTCGTTGGGTTCGGCTTGGGCGTGATTATATTTCCCCATAGTATGTTGTACCGAAGTTGACTGACTGAAAAGAAACGTAACGTCAAGACTATAACTATTGTTCCCTGAAGGAGCGAAATGAGGTAGAACACCTGTTTGGCCCCGTGCCGCCCGTTCCAGGGCTTGGTGAAAAGCGTTATTAAATTGAAGTAATGAATCTGAGTCTCGCGCTTATCATCTGTGGAAGGCGGGGCTTCCAGCTAGGCGCAGATTTCATTGACCTTCTCAGGCGTGATTGTAGATCCTTCAACCGACTCCCCGTAGTATGATGTACCTCATTTCCCTCCTTCAGGGAACCGTAGCTATAGTCATAATGTTACATTTTCTCTGCCATGTTTGAAAAGTCTATTTTGTAAACTATTCCTGCAGGTGGTTGGCTGGAGGCTAACAGAGGAGACTGGGTGGCCATCTTGGATTCCCAGACCGGTGCAGCCAAGGACCTGGGGAATAACATCACTGAGCAGGCCAGGACCAGAGACGACATAGCGGAGGTCAGTGGATGGGACAGCGTCCTCAACTCTGGGCTGGGGATCAACACTGTTAACCACAACCAGAAACCAACAGTCGAACACAAAACAACAACTGAACTTAGTCTCCATGACAACAGACTGGCTGAGATCAGGGCGATGCGTAGAGTTGGTCTGCGTGGACGGGGAGGTGTCCGTATGCAGCTAGAGAGAACAGACATTGACTCGGCTAGCAATGATCCGTCCTGCTCCTATAGTTGTGATTCAGAGAGACTGATGGTGCCTCAGGTTAACCCCCTAACAGGTGCTGCCTTCAGCCTGTCTTCTATAGGATCTATCAACTGGAATATGGACCCTGCGACAACACAGACAATCCCTGGCCTTAATCCTCCTCACACCCTCCTAATGTTAAACCAGACCTCAGACAATGCAAGTTCCTCAACAATAAATGGCTACACAAGCCCATTGACAAATGACCATAGTAGAGACAGAATCAGTAAAGGTGGCAGCGCCAAAGAGAAGCGCTTCCGGTGTTTGTTCTGTGGGAAAGCCTTTAGTTTCCCCCAACAGGTGGAGATCCACCAGAGGATGCACACGGGAGAGAAACCTTTCGGCTGCCACCTGTGCCGGGCCTGTTTTTCCCGATCGTCCCACCTGAAGAGGCACCAGAGGGTCCACACAGGGGAGAAACCCTACAGCTGCCCCCAGTGTGAGAAGAGGTTCTCCCACCAGCACCAGCTAAAGATGCACCTGAAGATCCACACGGGAGAGAGGCCGTTCGCCTGTATGCACTGTGAGAAGAGGTTCTCAGAGAGGAGCTACCTCAGGATACACCAGCAGAAAATGCACAGGGACCATGTATAGTAATATGTAATGTAGAACTAGATAGTTTGTTTATAGAGGGAACTGGACAAGGTGAACTGAGGAAAGGATGAGTATGATGAGGCAGAGTAGATGATATGGTGATGGTTGATGTGATGTTGTCTGTAAAAATGCTTCACTGATGAAGTGACAACCTTGTCCTGTTTGATGGTGTTTTATAATGAGGAAATGATAGTGCCTTAATTCATGTTTACTTAACATAAACGAGTGACGGTGTGTGTAATGTAATGTTGAACCTTTCCCAAAGTATTCTAAAATAATTTTTTATCAAAGTGAGGGTACCAGATTTACAGAAAAGGTCAAGTGTTACCATAGTGGGAAGTTATTCTACTTGTCACATATTGTTTTGTGAAATAAAAGTACTGTACTTCACGTTATGTGTGTAGGACTATTTGATTGAAATTAAATACAAAATTGACTTGCTGACTGACTTTGTTATTTTTCTATCATTGCAGGGACTTGGTTTTCCTAATGAGTCTAACCAAAACATTATACTTAATTCTTCAATCAACACATATGGATTTAAAAAAAATAAACTCCAATGGCTCCATATTGTTAGGTACCTGAATCACAGTGTTAGAGATGGGCTTGACTGTGGTTAACATTTTATAATATCATGTTTCTGTGTCTACAGTAAAGTTTATTATATAAACCTTTATATGTTCTTCTGTACAATTAGTGTTTACAGTCTGCAGTCCATGAGGACCTGCTGATATCTGGCATTGCTGGTAGGAGAGACTGGACCTCTGAAGCGGCTGGTCACAAACCCTGGCTCTGGATCAGGAGCCGTTCCTTCCCAAGTCGGAACTGGGACCGAACCACGATGGACAGAGACTCTGTAGTGGGCAGTAATATTTGACGTGTATATACAGTATTTATATTATAAATACCTCACATGCGACTCGTAATAAGACTAAGAAGTTAGCCTATTAAAATGTTCACCATGTGCAATCAAGTATTATGCCTTTAGCTGACTAAGCTCAAGGAATGGTCATGAGAATGGAATTCTAAATTCAAGTATTACTTCACTTGAATGGATTCACCTACAAAGCATAAAGCATTAACAAGCATTACAAGTCATTATTCTAAGCGTGGTCATAGAGAAAGGGAGAGAAAGAACTAGTGTAGGTATCTCACCACAGCAAGTCAGGAACATAAGAGAAAAAACAATGAATCTAAGACCCTTTTATAAGCTTCTGAGTTGTTTGGATTCAAAAACTAAGTTGTTGACCAATAGTATTACTGTAAATTTAACCTCCAATCAGATATCAGATCTACAGGATGTAACCTCTGCTTCTCAGAGGTGAGACAATGGGGGTTGGTGAGATCAACACAGAGGAAATTCTTGCATACAGTTGATAAGAATTGTCACTTCGTGGCTGAGCTGCCCTACAACTCCACCACCACACGGAACACAACCAGTGGACAGAGGCTCCAGTCTCAGTGCAGGAATGGAGCAGGGCCTGGGGCTGATGGAGATAGACCCTTCTGTTCCTATGATACAAACACCACAGTATCCATGATGAACAGAGCAGGTCACCCTGGGCTTCAGCCTTCACAGAGAGTGGTGTGAGACCCCCCATGGTGGTAGTCTATCAGCAAATATGGATTTTCCTTCAGAGTATTGTCTAATGCCTGTTGACTGGGTTCAGAGAAGGCCTGGACCTGGTTCTAGCCTTCCTCAGCTGCCTCGGGGTTACCCCACCAATACAGAGCGTCAGTATGGGCATTCACCACACGGTACCTAGCCTACAACACAGCATACAATCCCAACAACACCCAAACAATGGCTAGAGGGAGCTCAAAGACTAACCACCTGAGGGTGGTGGCTCCTGCTTCTACCTCCTCTGGTGTCATTGGGTTACAATGTGGGAGGCCGAGCATTAGGACGGACGCCGACAACCGTACTCCTGCCCCACGTGTGGAAAGCTCTTTACTGAAGCGAACTATGTGAAGAAGCACCAGACCGTTCACACCAAGGAGAGGCTCTTCAAGTGCAAACTATGTTACAAGAGCTTCTCCTTCCTGAGTAGCCTTATCAGAAATAGAGCCATTTTCACAACCGGAATTATGGGCGCAGTAGCTGGCGGTGGCGCAAAAGGGCTGGGTTTTGATGAATGTAGGTGTGTTGAAGCTTGACCCCGTTTGTCAATAGTTGCCACAAAGTCAAAATGGCCATATCGTAAACATTCATTAATTTTTTTGTTTTGCTTTTTGGTCTTAATTTAAGGTTAGGCATAAGGTTAGCAGTGTTGTTAATGTTAGATTTTAATAAGATAAATTGTAGAAGTGTGCAACTGCAGCCCGCAATTCAGGTCATTTCTACATGTGCTGTTTTTGATTGGCCAGGACCTGAAAAGACAGCGAATAATTTTAATCAAATTTTTATAAGACGAAACAGGAACTTGTTTTAAATAGGCTGTCTAAATAGTTACAGGCACCATAATTGCTCCCCTTGGGCATATAATATTATGATAACGAAGGGGGGTTTTACGCGCATCCAAACTTTTCACAGGAGCTGGAAAAATATCCAGTGTAAAAGAGAAAGGGGGAATGTCAACTCACCTTTACATTGCTCCCAAATATATACACTACCATTCAAAAGTTTGGGGTCACTTAGAAATGCGAAAGAAAAGCAAAAAATGTTGTCCATTAAAATAACATCAAATTGATCAGAAATACAGTGTAGAAATGTTAATGTTGCAAATGACTATTGTAGCTGGAAACAGCTGATTTAAAAAAAATGGAATGTCTACATAGGCCCATTATCAGCAACCATCACTCCTGTGTTCCATTGGCACATTGTGTTAGCTAATCCAAGTTTATCATTTTAAAAGGCTAATTGATCATTAGAAAACCCTTTTCCAATTACAGCTGAAGTCAGAAGTTTACATACACTTAGGTTGGAGTCATTAAAACTTGTTTTTCAACTACTCCACAAATGTCTTGTTAACAAAATATAGTTTTGGCAAGTCAGTTAGGACATCTACTTTGTGCATGACACAAGTAATTTTTCCAACAATTGTTTTCAGACAGATTATTTCACTGTATCACAATTCCAGTGGGTCAGAAGTTTACATACAGTAAGTTGACTGTACCTTTAAACAGCTTGGAAAATTCCAGAAAATTATGTCATGGCTTTAGAAGCTTCTGATAGGCTAAATGACATAATTTGAGTCAATTGGAGGTGTACCTGTGGATGTATTTCAAGGCCTACCTTCAAACTCAGTGCCTCTTTGCTTGACATCATGGGAAAATCAAAAGAAATCAGCCAATACTTCAGAAAACAAATGTGGACCTGCACAAGTCTGGTTAATCCTTGGGAGCAATTTCCAAATGCCTGAAGGTACCACGTTCATCTGTACAAACAATAGTACGCAAGTATAAACACCATGGGACCATGCAGCCGTCATACTGCTCAGGAAGGAGATGTGTTCTGTCTCCTAGAGATGAACGTACTTTGGTGCGAAAAGTGCAAATCAATCCCAGAACAACAGAAAAGGACCGTGTGAAGATGCTGGAGGAAACAGATACAAAAGTATCCATATCCACAGTAAAGCGAGTCCTATATCGACATAACCTGAAAGGCCGCTCAGCAAGGAAGATGCCACTGCTTCAAAACCACCATAAAAAAGCCAGAATACAGTTTGCAACTGCACATGGGGACAAAGATCATACTTTTTGGAGAAATGTCCTCTGGTCTGATGAAACAAAATAGAACTGTTTGGCCATAATGACCATTGTTATGTTTGGAAGAAAAAGGGGAAGGCTTGCAAGCCGAAGAACACCATCCCAACCGTGAAACACGGGGGTGGCAGCATCATGTTGTGGGGGTGCTTTGCTGCAGGAGGGACTGGTGCACTTCACAAAATAGATGGCATCATGAGGTAGGAAAATTATGTGGATATATTGAAGCAACATCTCAAGACATCAGTCAGGAAGTTCAAGCTTGGTCGCAAATGGGTCTTCTAAATGGACAATGACCCCAAGCATACTTCCACATTTGTGGCAAAATGGCTTAAGGACAACAGAGTCACGGTATTGGAGTGGCCATCACAAAGCCCCGTCCTGAATCCTATAAAAAAATTGTGGGCAGAACTGAAAAAGCGTGTGCGAGCAAAGAGGCCTACAAACCTGAGTCAGTTACACCATCTCTGTCAGGAGGAATGAGCCAAAATGTACCCAACTTATTGTGGGAAGCTTGTGGAAGGCTACCTGAAACCTTTGACCCAAGTTAAACAATTCAAAGGCAATGCTACCAAATACTAATTGAGTATGTAAACTTCTGACCCACTGGGAATTGGATGAAAGAAATAAAAGCTTTAATAAATAATTCTCTCTACTATTATTCTGACATGTCACATTCTTAAAATAAAGTGGTGATCCTAACTGACCTAAGACAGGGAATTTTCACTAGGATTAAATGTCAGGAATGGTAAAAAACTGAATTTATATGTATTTGGCTAAGGTGTATGTGAACTTCTGACTTCAACTGTATGTTAGCACAGCTGAAAACTGTTGTTCTGATTAAAGAAGCAATATAACTGGCCTTCTTTAGACTAGTTGAGTATCTGGAGCATCAGCATTTGTGGGTTCGATTACAGGCTCAAAATGGCCAGAAACTAAGTTTCTTCTGAAATTCGTCAGTCTATTCTTGTTCTGAGAAATGAAGGCTATTCCATGCCAGAAATTGCCAATAAACTGAATATCTTATACAACGCTGTGTACTACTCCCTTCACAGAACAGCGCAAACAGGCTCTAACCAGAATAGAAAGAGGAGTGGGAGGCCCCAGTGCGTAACTGAGCAAGAGGACAAGTACATTAGTGTCTAGAAACAGACGCCTCAAGTCCTCAACTGGCAGCTTCATTAAATAGCACACACAAAACACCAGTCTCAACGTCAACAGTGAAGAGGCGACTCCGGGATGCTGGCCTTCTAGGCAGCGTTGCAAAGAAAAAGTTATATATATATATATGTATATATATATATATATATGTATATATATATAGAGAGAGAGAGAGACTACTGGTCAAACGTTTTAGAACAACTACTCATTCAAGAGTTTTATTTTTACTATTTTCTACAATAATAGTGAAAACAACAAAACTATGAAATAACACATATGGAATCATGTAACCAAAAAAAGTGTTAAACAAATCAAAATATATTTTATATTTGAGATGCTTCAAAGTAGCCACCCTTTGCCTTGATGACAGCGTTGCACTCTTCCTAACCTCCTGCCAAATGTATGACCATATTAGAGACACATATTTCCCTCAGATTACACAGACCCACAAAGAATTCGAAAAACAAACCCAATTTTGATAAACCCCTATATCTACTGGGTGAAATACCACAGTGTGCCATCACAGGAGCAAGATTTGTGACCTGTTGGCACAAGAAAAGGGCAACCAGGGCAACAACAAACACCATTGTAAATACAAACCATATTTATGTTTATTTTCCCTTTTTTACTTTAACTATTTACACATTGTTACAACACTGTATATAGACAATGACATTTGAATCGTCTTTAATCTTTTGGAACTTCTGTGAGTCTAATGTTCACTGTTAATTTTTATTGTTTATTTAACTTTTGTATATTATCCACTTCACTTGCTTTGGCAATGTTAACATATGTTTCCCATACCAATAAAGCCCTTAAATTGAAATTGAATTGAGAGAGATGCAGTAAGATTAGCAAAGACAGCTTGGCTACAGCCACAATGGTATGTATCATCCCACATAACAGTGCCTGTCTTTCCTGGAGTATCCTAGAGAAGCTAAGCTAGGTAGGCTAATTAAGGCACTCTCTTCAACACCATTATGTAAACAACAGCCTACCTGTTGGTTGCTGGTTGTAGCCCACTCATTTCAACATAAAGCTACACATGTGAAGGCTACTAGTCTTTGCGAGGCGCAGGTCATAACTACATTATAAAGTTTGTTTTATTAAATTCATTGTTTCAAATGATTGTCAGATGGATGTTTTAATTCATGTATTTTTCTTGCAAAAAAAAAGTGTACTCGCACAACTATTCGCATACTATGGATATTCGAATAACCGTGCACATCCATAATAATCGTATTTGTGGCCAAGCATAAATTGGAGAAACACTTCAAAAACCCCACCTTAAACTTTTATCTCAAAGGTTTTTAAAAATGTTTGCTATTTCCTTATAGAGGATGAGCTACTCGTGTACATATGTTTAACGACCGGTATATGCCCACGCCATTCCAACACACCAAATATGCTTTTTAACATACTTAATTACCATTTTAAGCAGTAGCGTATTTCAAAGTACAATACGCATCTTTATATTTATTTAACCACACCCTTTGAGCCATGACGCCAACCAATAATATCCTTTCTCTTCGGTGTAAACGGAAGCGACTTGTGACCAAGAACAATTTCCACGTTAGCGTTTTTATTTAGACGTTTATTAACCCCCTGGAACTCAGCATATGACTAATGTAACTGCACAGCATCACATACTTACCCCAGGTAGTGTTTAATTCGCTTTCGACTTGGTTGATAGATGTTATTTAAGTAAAGCTAGCTAGTAGCTGCTAACAATGGCTGACTGTATGGTTTTTCACACTCAAATGGCCTCCATCATGGAGGTGCTAGCGAATGCAGCCGTGGCAGAGATCTGTAAACTCGTAGACGACGACTATGCAGTGTTTCGTTTGGAAATAACTCAAAGCCAGAAAGAAAACAGGACATTGCGGAGGAAACTACAGCTACTGGAACTGAAGGTGGCACGGGAGCGCGCAGAGAAGACAATGCGAGAGCGCGTCCTCGCCAGTCGTCCCAGTAGTGTCAAGATCGTCGACCGATACAGAGGAATGGCAAGAGGTACATTTAGATTTTGCAGAGGGCGGGGGCTATTGCCGTGTTACCCTCACCACGTGGTGTTCAGATGCGTTACCCAGAATTGTGTGTTGGTCAGTTTTTGGTCACTTCCGCTGAATACTTGTCTATCTTGCACAATTTTTTTATTTGACCTTCATTTTACCAGGCAGGTCAATTAAGAACGAATTATTATTGCACAAAGACACAATATAATCTAACAAGATTCTTGATTTACTGAATTTCCTATTGTCATACTCAAAATAATGTGATGCATGGAACATAGTAAATCAATCAATAAATAGTGTATCAAGAAGTTATGAGGTGTTTCCTTACATTCTTCCCAATTATAGCTAGTGTGCAATATAACGTTGAGCATTGACAGTACCTAACTTAACCACCCCTTTTTCCTCAATCACTCTCTCAGGTGAAGGACACCTCACTGGAGGCCACAGGAGCTTTGTGAAGACAGCGGAACACAACGCGTGGAGAGATAACCAACTCATAGCTATAGATGAGGGGAGTGGAACCTCAACCCAGCAGGTTATCGTAATAGAGGTTAGTGTCATAATGTGACATAAAAAATTACAGATCATCAAATGTGGCCCGTTTATTTCAGAAAGGCTCCCGTCAGCCATGGGCGCCTGACTTTTTCTGAAAGTGGGGGTGCAAAAGCTTTGGGGTCTGGGGGACCTCTCCCAGAAATTCTTAGCATTTAAAAAAAAAAAAATCCTGCAATTCTACTCTGTTTTTTAACATGGGGAATCCATATTTGTGAACAGAACACAGAACTATTTTTCTTAGGTTTTCCCACAATAAATTATATTGAAAAAGTGTTTTAATTACTAGAGTACTAATCTTCTCCCTTCCCTGAAAATCCCACCCCTAATAATGAATTGACAGGTCTGAAACCCTAACAAGCCTGTGACTCTCACATGTTCTACTCCTCCCCTGACAATCCCAGCCACAGTGATCGATTGACAGGCCAAACTGATAATGAAATAGAAAATGGGAGGAATAATATTGTTTTACTCAAAAAGGATTTACAGGTTAATAAAAAACATTGTTAAATTGCACATTAAGTTGTCATCTTCTTTTTGTCACAAATAATGCGATCACAATAATGTAGTACAATTACAAATGTTAACTTTGATCTTTTAACAATGTTCTTTCTCAATATGGCAGTGTTATCTGGTAGGGCATTGAACAAGAACTGTCAACTTGAAAATGCAAACTAGTGTTTTGCGTTTACATTTGGTCATTAATTATTTTCACATAATAAATCATATTTCAAACGTATTATTAATTTATCATCATGAAATGCACTTTATTTTTTTTGGGTCAGCTATATGTCCATAAATTGTGGCCCTGAATCTGCAATAGAAAGTAAAATTTAGCTCCGGTAATATGGGTCATATTTCAACAGTTTGACCTAGAGCAAGGGTCTCCAACCTTTTCTTTCATAAACGCTACTTCATACAAAAAGAAATGTACTCATATACAGCCTGCATATTTTGTCATTATGTAGGCCTAGATAGAGCAAAGCAGTGCGACACAAACAACAACACAGAGTTAGACATGGAATAAACAAGTGTACAGTCAATAGCACAATAGAACAAAAATAAAGTCTATATACAGTGTGTGCAAATGGCGTGAGGAGGTAAGGCAATAAATAGGCCATAGTAGCGAAGTAATTACAGGTTAGCAAATTAACACTGGAATGATAGATGAGCAGATGATGATGTGCAAGTAGAAATACTGGTGTGCAAAAGAGCAGAAAAGTAAATAAAAACAATATGGGGAGGAGGTAGGTAGATTGGGTGGGCTATTTACAGATGGGTTAAGTACAGCTGCAGCGATCGGTTAGCTGCTCAGATAGCTGATGTTTAAAGTTAGTGAGGGAAATATAAGTCTCCAGCTTCAGCGATTTTTTTTAATTTTTTATATATATATATTTTTTTTTGCAATTCGTTCCAGTCATTGGCAACTAAGAACAGGACTGCATACATAATGTTATTGTTTTTTGGTTCTTAATAAAACCACACATTTTGAACAAAAATCTTTCTACTCTAACAATGATACAACAACACAACAAAATAGATAAAACATTTATATTGCAGGTACCTTTTCATGTTAAACACCAGTGGTGCAACTAGTGCTTTCTAACTGCACTGAACCAAAACAGTGGCACGCCGGAGCGAAGCAAAACTTTAGTGATCAAAACCATTCATCTTGAGGCGACGGGAGGAGGGGGTGCAAAATGCAATCTGTTAGCTATTATATCATATATAACATGGACATGAACTACATGACCAAAGGTATGTGGACACCTGCTTGTCGAACATCTCATTCTGAAATCATGGGCATTAATATGGAGTTGGTCCCCCCTTTGCTGCTACAACAGCCTCTACTCTTCTGGGAAGGCTTTCCACTAGATGTTGGAACATTGCTACGGGGACTTGCTTCCATTCAGCCATGATTATTAGTTAAATCGGACACTGATGTTCGGCAATTTGGCCTGGCTCGCAGTCGGCGTTGTAATTCATCCTAAATGTGTTAGATGGGGTTGAGGTCAGGGCTCTCTGCAGGCCAGTCAAGTTCTTCCACACTGATCTTTAAGATTTCCCTTCACTGGAACTAAGGGGCCTAGCCCGAACCATGAAAAACAGCCCCACCCCGTTTATCCTTCTCCACCGTTCTCCTGGCATCCGCCAAACACAGATTCATCCGCCAGATGGTGAAGCATGATTTATCACTCGAGAGAACGAGTTTCCACTGCTCGAGAGTCCAATGGCGGCGAGCTTTACACCACTCCAGCCGTCGCTTGGCATTGTGCATGGGGATCTTAGGCTTGTGTGCGGCTGCTCGGCCATGGAAACCCATTTCATTAAGCTCCTGACAAACAGTTATTGTGGTGACGTTGCTTCCAGAGGCAATTTGTAACTCGGTAGTGAGTGTTGGAACCGAGGATTATTTTTACGCGCTATGAGCTTCAGCACTCGGCAGTCCCAATCTGTAAGCTTGTGTGGCCTACCACTTCGCGGCTGAGCAGTTGTTGCTCCTAGACATTTCCATTTCACAATATCAGGATTTACAGTTGACTGGGGCAGACATTTGACAAACTGACTTGTGGGAAAGGTGGCATCCTATGACGGTGTCACGTTGAAAGTCACTGAGCTCTTCAGTAAGGCCATTCTACTGCCAATGTTTGTCTATTGAGATTAGAGGTCGACCGATTAATCGGAATGGCCGATTAATTAGGGCCGATTTCAAGTTTTCATAACAATCGGAAATCGGTATTTTTGGACACCGATTCGGCCGATTTTTTTTATTTTTTATTATTATTATTTTTTACACCTTTATTTAATCTTTATTTAACTAGGCAAGTCAGTTAAGAACACATTCTTGTTTTCAATGACGGCCTAGGAACGGTGGGTTAACTGCCTCGTTCAGGGGCAGAACGACAGATTTTTACCTTGTCAGCTCGGGGGATTCAATCTTGCAACCTTACAGTTAACTAGTCCAACGCTCTAACCACCTGATTACATTGCACTCCACGAGGAGCCTGCCTGTTACGCGAATGCAGTAAGCCAAGGTAAGTTGCTAGCTAGCTAGCATTACACTTATCTTATAAAAAACTAGCAATCAATCAATCATAATCACTAGTTAACTACACATGGTTGATGATATTACTAGTTTATCTATGCGGTGCGTATCGTTGCTCCAATGTGTACCTAACCATAAACATCAATGCCTTTCTTAAAATCAATACACAGAAGTATATATTTTTAAACCTGCATATTTAGCTGAGTTGTCCTCATGTTAGGTCCTGATCTGGCATTATTTTATAGTATGAAGAATACAATTGAACAAAGCAGAATAAATGATATTTTCTCCAAACGATTTGAGGGAGTGCGCACATGCGGCTATTCTGTGTTGAGTGGTTAACAAAGAAATACGTACTCCTATATGCTTAATTTAGAGTTATTAATGTAACTTTAGTTGTTCTACAAACATTGGGCTATATGTTTTGATTTTTAATACATTGTTAGGCTGCATGATGTGACTCTAATGATGATTTTTTTGAAGTCACTTGAAAGGCATGATCTCTGCTTAGTTTTTTATACAGTACACACTTTATCAGTCTCTCATTCACAATTTGACAAGCACTTGATAATGCCTCGAATTTCACGGCGGCATCCCTTTTGTGTGGCCGTAATGCACCCTAAAAAAATCCATGCCTTTTGAGGCCAGTGGCCGTTGTGCCCTTGGCCCGGAGTGCTGCGTTGTGCCCTTCGCCTTGAGTGCTCCGCACTCAGCAGCACGTCACACTCACATGGCTCTCCATCACGTGATCGGATCTTTGTCACAGACTACAAATGAAGACCGACACATCGGGCACGCAACTGCGTGCGTTCTTATCCAATTCCGAGGTGCATATTAATGATTTTGGAAGAACTGTCCACATTTACTTTTCGTCAGCCAACAAGATAAATAGGCCTAACGAACAGCAAAAGCACTAGCCTATGTCAATCTACTATCACCAATAGTACAGAAGTTGACCTATTCTATTCTGTGCGAGAAATAAATATTCCAAACATAGTCTGGGACAGTTGTGGGATACGATAGATCCCAAATTAATAAAACCACTAGCATCAATTTTTTTTAAATTTACATTATGTGGCTGATGCAACAGATCAGAACGTTTAGCTTAAAATGTTGAATAACTATTAGGCTATTTCTTCACATGATATGCGCACATGGCAGTAGGCTATAAGCACGAATGTTCCATTAGCGGAAAACACCAGTGACCGCAAATGCGATAATGCAGGTAATGCTTTTATTGTAAAGGTGTATTTTTATGGTGAAAATGATCTTCCCCAAACTTGAAACTCACGCACTGCTTATGTATGCCAGTTAGGCTCTACACCCCTTGTAAAGCAGATTAATGTGCTTCATTTTAAAACGTTATTTGGCCACTACTTCTGATACAAACCTTATCAAAACAAATAAGCCTATGGGCTAGGCTACATGAGGTGTGCGACTATGATTAGAAAAAGTAGCGCAAAAAAAAGCATTGTTTCTTACCTTATGCTGGGCATCATTCACAAGTGATAGGCTAATATTGTCACCCATCACACTATTCTTGATTTAATCTTGTCTTTACATATACTAGTTAATATACAGTGCATTCGGAAAGTATTCAGACCACTTGAATTTTTTTCACATTTTCTTACGTTAGAGCCTTATTCTAACTGGATGAAATAAATACGAAATCCTCAGCAATCTACACACAATAAATACCCCATAGTGACAAAGCAAAAACAGGTTTTTAGAATTTTTAGCAAATTTATTCAAAATAAAATACAGATACCTAATTTACATAACTATTCAGACCCTTTGTTATGAGACTCGAAATTGAGCTCAGGTGCATCCTGTATCCACTGATCGTCCTTGAGATTTCTACAACTTGATTGGAGTCCACCTGTTGTATATTCATGATTTGGAAAAGCACACACCTGTCTATATAAGGTCCTACAGCTGACAGTGCATGTCAGAGCAAAAACCAAGCAATGAGATCGAAGGAATTATCCGTAGAGCTCCGAGACAGGATTGTGTCGAGGCACAGATCTGGGGAAGGGTACCAAAAAGATTCTGCAGCATTGAAAGTCCCCAAGAACACAGTGGCCTCCATCATTCTTAAATGGAATAAATTTGGAACCACCAAGACTCTTCCTAGAGCTGGCCAATTGGGGAAGGCACATGACAGCCCGCTTGGAGTTTGCCAAAAGGCATCTAAAGACTCTCAGACCATGAGAAACAAGATTTTCTGATCAGATGAAACCAAGATTAAACTCTTTGGCCTGAATGCCAAGCGTCACGTCTGGAAGAAAGCGGGCACCATCCCTATGGTGAAGCATAGGGTGTGTTTCAGCGCCAGGGACTGGGAGACTAGTCAGAATCAAGGCAAAGATGAACGGGGCAAAGTACAGAGAGATCCTTAATAAAAACCTGCTCCAGAGCGCTCAGGACCTCAGACTGGGGCGAAGTTTCACCTTCCAACAGGACAACAACCCTAAGCACACAGCCAAGACAACACAGGAGTGACTTCGGGACAAGTCTCTGAATATCCTGGAGTGGCCCAGCCAGAGCCCGGACTTGAACCCGATCGAACATCTCTGGAGAGACCTGAAAATTGCTGTCCAGTAACGCTCCCCATCCAACCTGACAGAGCTTGAGAGGATCTGCAGAGAAGAATGGGAGAGACTTCTCAAATACAGGTGTGCCAAGCTTGTAGCTTCATACCCAAGAAGACTTGAGGCAGTAATCGATGCTAAAGGTGCTTCAACAAAGTACAGAGTAAAGGGTCTGAATAGATATGTAAATGTGATATTTACGTTAAAAAATAAATTCAAAAATTCAAAAATTCTAAACCTGTTTTTGCTTTGTCGTTATGGGTCTGTTGTGTATAGATTGATGAGGGGAAAAAACTATTTAAACAATTTTAGAATAAGGCTGTAACCTAACAAAATGTGGAAAATGTCAAGGGGTCTGAATACTTTCTGAAGGCACTGTATGTGTGAAATTTGTTTTGATTTAGAATGGACCATTATCATGCACCTGTCTCAAAACAGGGGCAGCTGAAAAAATACATGTCATCTATGCACTTAAATAGTGCTTTTCCCTTGGTTAATTTTCATGCCAGCCAGGTAGGCTATACTCCTGATGTAAAGATAAGCAATGTGCTTAATATTAGGAAAGTTGAGAAATAAATATTGTAAGCCTAGCCTATAGAAAGCTGATGGGATCCTCCTATTTTTAATAGAGGCCATCACTCTGTTTTATTTCGCACAATTCCATAGCCTATGGAAATGTTGCACAATATGAGCTCATGGGTTCTTAATAAAGTATTTGATTAGATTTTTGATTACTTTTGCATTGATGTCAGAGTGATTAGAGGGAGTTCTGAGTACCAGGCAGTTAGCAAGTTTAGTAGGCTACTAATGACCATCAGCAGCATCAGAGCTTGGAGAAGACTATTTGACTGCCTTTGTGACTTGTGACCGCCATTGTGGCAGTAATACGGTCACCGTAACAGCCCTACTTGTGAGACTTCCCTACATTGTTATTGAATTCAGTAACCTCCTCTCTTTTTGTGTCAGTCAGCAGATGCAGAGGCTCCAGGTCCTGGGGTCAAGCATGAGAGGACAGAAGGAGAGGAGGAACCACGGCACAGTAGCGACATCCAGACTGAAGCAACGGCTGGAGTGGCGCCCCCTGTAGCCAAGGAGGACATCGCAACTGCCGCCACGCCCCAGGCCAAGACTCAATGCAGCATCACGGAGGTCAGTGGAACGCCAAACGACATCATCAAGTCAGAGACTTTAACTGTAACACAGAGGCTCTTACACACAGGATCTGACCACAGATCAGACCCAGAGAGACTGGTCTGTCCTCCTGCTCCTGGCTCAGAATACTTACCGGTATTTCACCAAAGCCAGAGGACGGTTCATTCCCGTGGAGATGGTGATGGTAACGCTTTAGACACTGGCGGTGATGATCCGTCTTGTTCTTACACTACAGAGATGGACCTTGGCAACATATCCTTGGGTTTAGAGACACAGACTGATCTGTCTAGAGGGGACTGGAACCAGTACAGTAGTAGTGTATACTCTGAAGGGTGCCCAGATAAGAAAGGGGAGGTTATAGTGGTGGATGAGGTGACTGTGAAAGTGGAGGGCGACACTCCTCCCACATTGAATGCAGATCGTCACCTAGGAGATGGACACTCCCGGGGCAGAGATTTCTTAGATTACAGGGGAAGCTTAGAGACAAATACAAATTTTGTGACCCACTCCCCTTTACACAGGTTCTGGGATCACGACCCAGTGTCAACGTCGATGGCATCTTCTGATGTATTTTTCGATCAGGTATTGAACCCAAACGACGAGGCTAGAGCCCAGACTCAGGGAGGGGGAGCAACATCAGGCAATAGTAAAGAGAAACTGTTCCTCTGCATGTTCTGTAACAAAGGCTTCAATTGCCCCCAGAAGGTGGAGATTCACCAGAGGGTTCACACAGGGAAGAAACCATTCAGCTGTACCCAGTGTCACATGCGCTTTGCCCAGGCTGGCAACCTAAAGATCCACCAGAGGGTCCACACAGGAGAGAAGCCCTTCAGCTGTACCCAGTGTCACATGCGCTTCGCTGAGGCTGGCAGCCTGAAGAGGCACCAGAGGGTCCACACAGGGGAGAAATTATTCAGCTGTAACCACTGTCATATGCGCTTTGCCCAGGCTGGCAACCTGAAGAGGCACCAGAGGGTCCACACAGGGGAGAAATCCTACAGCTGCCCCCAGTGTGAGAAGAGGTTCTCCCGCCAACACCAGCTGAAGATGCACCTAAAGGTCCACACGTGAGAGAGGCTGTTTGCCTGTACTCATTGCGGAAAGAGGTTCTAAGAGAGGAGCTTCCTCAGGATACACCAGCAGAAAAACCTTTCCACTCCATAAAATGGAAAGTAACCATTCCACTCAATAGCTTTTGACATTTAGTTCAAACCCTGCAATAAAGACAGAGATTAATTGTCATTGTTGTCAGCAGAAAATATCCACAGATGCATTTGGAATAATGAGAGTAACAGATTTCAGTGTTGGATATTCCTGGGTAGAATATTGCATCCAGACATTGTGTGATATAAGGCATATATACTGAACAAAAATATAAACCCAACGTATAAAGTGTTGGTCCCATGTTTCATGAGCTGAAATTTTGTGCACACATTTGTTTACATCCCTGTTAGTGAGCATTTCTCCTTTGCCAAGATAATCCATCCACTTGACAGGAATGGCATATCAAGAAGCTGATTAAACATCTTGATAATTACACATGTGCACCTTGTGCTGGGGACAATAAAAGGCCACTCTAAAATGTGCAGTTTTGTCACGCAACACAATGCCACAGACGTCCCAAGTTGAGGTAGCGTGCAATTGGCATGCTGCCTGCAGGAATGTCCACCCGAGCTGTTGCCAGAGAATTGAATGTTCATTTCTCTACCATAAGCTGTCTCGAACGTTGTTTTAGAGAGTTTGGCAGTACAACTGGCCTCACAACCGCAGACCATGTGTAACCACGCCAGCCCAAGACCTCCACATCCGGCTAATTCTCCTACGGGATCGTCTGAGACCAGCCATCCGGACATCTGATGAAATTGAGTATTTGTGTCTGTAATAAAGCCCTTTCGTGGGGTAAAACTCATTCTGATTGGCTGGGCCTGGCTCCCCGGTGGGCTGCAACCCTGCCCATTCATTTGAAATCCATAGATTAGGGCCTAATACATTTATTTCAATTGACTGATTTCCTTATATGAACTGTAACTCAGTGAAATCGTTGAAATAGTTGCATGGTGCGTTTTATATTTTTGTCTCTTACATATTGTGTTTGTACTGTACTGCCTATATGATGTTCACAAATGCCTGTTTCATTACTTCCGTTCAACTACTTTCTTTTTTTTCCCAAGACACTTTTAATGAGAAAATGTATGCAGTTTATCAAGTTCCTGCAGATTTATTGTTGAGACGTGTATGTGTGATTTTCATATGGTGTATTTAACACTTGTTTATGTTTAATAAACACAAAATGGGACTTTTCATTCTAAGACTTTCATTGAGACTCTCTTTAGTATACATCACATCTGATCTCACCCTATTCTGCATACACCAAACAGCGCTTTATAACCAATATACACTTACTAAATATACCTACACATACCCACACACTAACAAACACCTACTGTACACGACAAAATAGTTTAGTCAGGTTTGACTGATGATGACTTTTTTTTAACGGACACATTTTAACTACAACATATGTATGCCCATTTTAACAACGTTGAAGTCATTCTGTAACTACATTATAGGACTCAAACAGTGGGGATGGGTAAACACTCAATGTTGAAATTGTGTTTATTATGTGTGTGTGTGTGTGTGTGCGTACCAGAGAGAGTGTATGTCTGTGTAATCTGTATCACCTGTCTCTTCCAGGAGGAGGAGGGTCCAGAGGTGCTGCTGGTGAAGGAGGAGGGGTATGAGGAGGGTCTGGGGAACCCTGAGGGGACCATGGTCATGGAGGACAACCAGACTATACCTCCTCCTGAACCCACAGAGGAACCAGCAGAGCAGCACAGGACCACACACAGTCTCACTGAGGTGAGCCCATTGTGAACTACTGTCTGAATGGTTTTAGTTCAGGGCCTGTATCCACAAAGCCTCTCGGAGTAGAGGTGCTGATCTAGGATCAGTTTTGCTGTTTAAATCATAATGAATAAGATTATATGGAAAGATATTCGATCAGCACGTTTGCATAGTGTAAAAGCAACTAACATGTTTGCATAGTACTCAAAGCAATCCCTCATTGCCCAATCAGAAGATGCTCCATAGCAGGGTGCTCATATCAGATTTCTTGATCCAACATCCTCTCACTCTGTATCTCTTACAGTCAGTAGACATGGAGGATGGGAAGCCTGATCTGCTGATAGTCAAAGAGGAGATGATAGAGGATGAACCAGAGAGCATTGACCTGCTGAGTGGACTAAAGATGGGGGAGCAAGGTAAGGGAGAAATACATATAGCCTACATACAGTAATATATCTTCAATGGGAATAGTGATGCACCTGGCTATTATTATTTCTTCATTCACAAAATGAAATCAATACAACTTATGTTTACATACAAAAACACATTATAATGTATGAACTTCACCAGGTAATTGACAAAAATCCATAGGTAGAGTTTTGATGTTTGTAAAGTCTATTTTGTAACCTCTTCCTACAGGTGGTTGGTTGGAGGCTAACAGAGGAGACTGGGTGAACATCTTGGATTCCCAGACCCAGACCGGTGCAGCCAAGGGCCTAAGGGACAACATCACTGAGCAGGCCAGGACCAGAGGTGACATAGTGGAGGTCAGTGGATGGGACATCGTCCTCAACTCTGGGCTGGGGAACAACACTGTTAACCACAAACAGAAACAAACAGTCGAACACAAAACAACAACTGAACGTAGTCTCCATGACAACAGGCTGGCTGTGACCAGGGCAAGGTGTAGATTTGGTCCACGGGGACACGGAGGTGTCCGTATGCGGCTGAAGAGAACAGACACAGACTCGGCTAGCGATGCTCCGTCCTGCTCCTATAGTTGTGATTCAGAGAGACTGATGGTGCCTCAGGTTACCCCCCTAACAGGTGCTGCCTTCAGCCTGCCTTCTATAGGATCTATCAACTGGAACATGGACCCTGCGACAACACAAACACTCCCTGGCCTTCATCCTCCTCACACCATCCTAATGTTAAACAAGACCTCACACTATGCCAGTGCCTCAACACTAAATGGCTACACAAGCCCATTGACAAATGACAGTAGTAGTGACGCTATCAGTAGATCCGGTGGCAAAGAGAAGCGCTTCCCGTGTTCATTCTGTGGGAAAGCCTTCAAATACCCCAAACAGGTGGAGAGCCACCAGAGGATGCACACAGGGGAGAAACCTTTCGGCTGTCACCAGTGTGAGAAGAGGTTCTCCCACCAGGACCACCTGAAGAGGCACAAGAGGGTCCACACAGGGGAGAAACCCTACAGCTGCCCCCAGTGCGAGAAGAGGTTCTCACGCCAAGACCTGCTGAAGATACACCTGAAGGTCCACACGGGAGAGAGCCTGTACGCCTGTTCGCACTGCAAGAAGAGATTCTCAGAGAGGAGCTACCTCAGGATACACCAGCAGCAAATGCACAGGGCCCATGTGTAGTGACATGTAATGTAGTATTAGTTAGTTTGATGTTAATTCTGTTGGTTTTGAATGTTCTAGGGAACTGGATGAGGTGAACTGAGGAGGGAATTAGTATGATGAGGCAGAGTAGATGATATGGTGATGGTTGGTGTGATGGTGTCTGTAAAAATGCTTCACTGATGAAAAGTGACAACTATGTCTTGTAGTTTGATGCTGGTGTTTTATAATGAGGAAATGATAGTGCCTTAATTCATGTTTACTTCACATAAACTAGTGAAGCTGTGTGTAATGTTGAACCTTTCCCAAAGTATTCTAAAATACATTTTATCATATCGGGGGTACCAGATTTACAGAAAGGGTCAAGTGTTACCATAGTGAGAAAAGTTATTGTACTTGTCACATATCGTTTTGTGCAATAAAAGTACTTTACTTCAGGTTATGTCAGTGTATAACCATTTTATTGAAATGAAATACAAAAATGACTGTGCTGACCCCCTTGTTATTTTTGTATCATTGCATGGACTTCCCTTCTCAGTGAAAACATATTTAATTCTTGAATCAACACATGGAAAGGTTTTTATAATACACTCCAATGGCTCCATATTGTTAGGTACTTCAATCACAGTGTTAGAGATGGGCTTAACTGTGGTTAACATTTTACAATATCATGTTTCTGTGTGTACAGCAAAGAGTTTCTTATATAAAGCTTTATGCTTTTCTGTTCAATGTGTGTTTACAGTCTGCAGTCCATGAAGACCTGCTGATATCCGGTGTTGCTGGCGGGAGAGACTGGACCTCTGAATCGTCTGGTCACAAACCCTGGCCCCGGATCAGAACCCTGGATCAGGAGCCGTCGCTCTTCCTTCCCGAGTCGGAACCAGGACCCAACCACGAGGGACAGAGACTCCACCACCACACAGAACACAACCAGTGTACAGGTGGACTGAACAACCTCAGTCCTGGTGGTCATCAGAGAGACAGAGGCTCCAGTCAGGGATCCAGTCTGCAGCCCAGACCCTTCTCTTCACAGTCTCAGTGCAGGGATGTAGCAGGGCCTGGGGCTGATAGAGACAGACCCTCATGTTCCTATGATACAAACACCACAGTATCCATGATGAACAGAGCAGGTCACCCTGGGCTTCAGCCTTCACAGAGAGCGGTGGGAGACGCCCCTGGTGGTAGTCTATCAGCAAGTCTGTCTTCTCCTTCAGGGTCTCGTCTAATGCCTGGTGATTGGGTTCATAGACAGCCTGGGCCTGGGTCTAGCCTTCCTCAGTCACCTCATGGTTACCCCACGAATACAGACCGGGTCAGGATTGGCGTTCACCACGAGAGTTACCTAGCCTATAACACAGCACACAATCCCAACAACACCCAAACAATGGCTAGAGGTCAAGGAGGGAGCTCAAAGACTAACCACCTGAGGGTGGTGGCTCCTGCTTCTACCTCCTCTGGTGTCATTGAGTCACAACGTGGGAGGCCGAGCATTAGGTCGGACGCCGACAAGCCGTACGCCTGCCCCACGTGTGGAAAGCGCTTCGCTGAGGCAAACTATGTGAAGAGGCACCAGACAGTTCACACCAATGAAAGGCCCTTCAAGTGCAAACTATGTTACAAGAGCTTCTCCTTCCTGACTAACCTGATCAGACATAGGAGTGTCCACAAAGGAGAGAAATCGTAGGAGTGTGGCTTGAGATGTACACAGGATATCTGGGAACTATTCTTTAGCTGACATACTGAATTATAATTATAATTTGAAGTGTCTCAGTTGAGCATCTGAGTATGCTCACCATCGCTGATGATACAGACTTGTTGTTTGGTGTGCAGGCATAGCCAAAACATAGTCATTTTATTGAAGTGTAACTATATCTCCCCTCTGAATTTGGTTTTGTCTATATTCTATACCCTCTTTTTAATAATATATTTATAACACCCCCTAATGTTATTGGGCATAATCAGGTGGTACCTGTTCCTTTATGTACTGAAACAATGTGATCAAATCTGTTAATACATTTTGAACCATGTTGTCCTTTTGATACACTACATGACCAAAAGTATGTGGACACCTGCTCGTCCCAACATCTCATTCCAAAATCATGGGCATTAATATGGAGTTGATACTCCCTTTGCTGCTATAACAGCCTCTTCTGGGAAGGCTTTCCACTAGATGTTGGAACATTGCTGCAGGGTCTTGCTTCCATTCAGCCACAAGAGCATTTGTGAGGTCGAGCACTGATGTTGGGCGATTAGGGCTGACTCGCAGTCGGCGTTCCAATTCATCCCAAAGGTGTTTGATATGGTGGAGGTCAGGGCTCTATGCAGGTCAGTCAAGTTCTTCGACAAACCATTTCTGTGTGGACCTCGCTTTGTCCACGGGGGCATTGTCATGCTGAAACAGGAAAGGGCCTTCCAGAGGCAGTTTGGAACTCGGTAGTGAGTGTTGCAACTGAGGACAAGCGATTTTTACGCGCTTCGGCACTCAGCGGTCCCGTTCTGTGAGCTTGTGTGGCCTACCACTTCGCGGCTGAGCCGTTGTTGCTCCTAGACGTCTCCACTTCACACTTAGAGTTGACCGGAGCAACTTTAGCAGGGCAGATATTTGTTGAACTGACTTGTTGGAAAGGTGGCATCCTATGACGGTGCCTCGTTGAAAGTCACTGAGCTCTTCAGTAAGGCCATTCTACTGCCAATGTTTGTCTACGGAGATCGCATGGCTGTGTGCTCGATTTTATACACCTGTCAGCAACGGGTGTGGCTGAAATAGACGATAATTTGAAGGAGTGTCCATACACCTTTGTATATATATATATAGTGTATGTTGACTTTTTACTTACTTGGTTGTTATATAGTATTATAAACTGGGTGGTTCGAGCCCTGAATGCTGATTAGCTGACAGTCGTGGTATATCAGACCATATACCACGGTTATGTCAAAACATTTATTTTTACTGCTCTAATTACGTTGGTAACCAGTTTTTAATAGCAATAAAACACCTTGGAGGATTGTGGTATATGGCCAATATACCACGGCACTCCACATTGTGTCGTGCTTAAGAAGAGCCCTTACATTGCATTAGTAACCAAGTGGGGATTTACCACATACGACTGGAAAAAATCAATTTGAGCTGGTAACTACTGGTAATTACTAGTCTATCATCATGAGTTCCCACTTCTTCCACATGCTGACCTCTGACATCACCTACTAGGGAAATTACCTCGATAATAGCATTCTGAGCTGGTAAATGCAACAGCAAAACATTATTTATAAAAGCAATCCATTAATATGGGTTTTCAACACTATAATTTGTTTACAAGCATGATAGATGTACTTTATAGCCAATCTGCGTTTCTCAACGAGTACAAAGCACGTGAACGCATCCAACTGGTATTTACGACTTCACAACTGGTAAATTCCCACCACCCACTTAGTTATGAACGCAGAATTAGTCGTGGTATATTGACCATATACCACACCCCTCGGGCATTATTGCTTAATTAAAATTGGCCTTAGTTTCCTTGGCTTCCTTTGATCTAAGCCAACCGTCTCAGCAATTATTTTAGGTAATTTACTGTAATTTTTCCACCACTGGAAATGACCACCAGTACAGATAAGGGTCTTTAGAATCTACAATGAGTGTACAAAACATTAAGAACACCTTCCTAATGTTGAGTTGCACCCTCCCCCTTTTGCCTTCAGAACAGTCTCAATGGAATCTACAAGGTGTCAAAAGTGTTCCACAGGGATGCTGGCCTTTGTTGACTCCAATGCTTCTAACAGTTGTGTTAAGTTGGCTGAATGTCCTTTGGGTGGTGCGCTATTCTTGATATACATGGGAAACTGGCACCTACTACCATACCCCGTTCAAAGGGACTTAAATATTTTGTCTTGCCCATTCACCCTCTGAATGGCACACATACACAATCCATGTCTAAATTTTCTCAAAGCTTAAATATATATATTTTTTTTTACCTGTCTCCTCCCCTTCATTCATCTACACTGATTGAAATGGATTTAAGAAGTGACATCAGCAAGGGATCATAGCTTTCACCTGGATTCACCTGGTCATTCTATGTCATATACACTCAGTCATGTCATGTACACTCAGTGTATATATGGTGCTATTTAATCGAGGTCTCTGGTCTAAATACTCAACACTTTCGACTCCAGCCACTCCATAGCCCCCAATGCAATACACGGTATAATATACAATATAAATTACATATTGGCTTATAGAGAAAAAAGGATTATATGTGCCAATGTAAAAGTGGCGTTGGGCATACTAATGTAATTTATAGGCCTACAGTGTATTGCATTGGGAGCTATGGAGTGGGTGGAGTAGAAAGTGTTGAGTATTTAGACCAGAGTCCCCCATTAAATAACACCGTGTATATATTCTACAGAACCTACTGAGTAATCCCAACCCTCTTTTACATCGGCACCTCGAATAGTTCTCTCTATAAGCCAATATGTATTTTACAATACACAATGTATTGTATCGGAGGCATTTATTTGACCTTGGAACGTATTTTGAAACCCACATTTAATGCAAATGTCACTTAAATATGAAAAAATATGAATCATTAATGTTTAGACAGTCATGTTTCATATATCATGAATAAATAAAGGGTAATTACACTTCTACTATTACGTGGGGGACTTTTATTTTACAATTTTCAGAATTTCTGTGACCCGGAAGTACTTTTTTCATTTTATTCAAGACTCTCTTGAGCGTCACCAATGCATAGTGCATAGTGCATAAAAATGGTTTACTACATAGGGGATAATCTTAACTAAAGATAATTACTACTTTAATTAAGATTTTTTAAATCCTATAAGGTCGAGCACATTGAAAAATGGTTGGAGCTTAAGTAAATTAATGTAAAGAACCCGTGTGGCTCAGTTGGTAGAGCATGGCGCTTGCAACGCCAGGGTTGTGGGTTCATTCCCCACGGGGGGACCAAGATGAATATGTATGAACTTTCCAATTTGTAAGTCGCTCTGGATAAGAGCGTCTGCTAAATGACTTAAATGTAAATGTATAATAGCCTACTGGTAAAAAATGTACAATGACAATATAGAAAAATAAATCATTATTTTGATGGTATGATTCTTGTTAATTTACTGGTGCTATTGTTTAAGGGTGCAATTTTGAAATGTAGTTTAAGAAAAGTATTAATGTATTTCTGTTGTATTTCACAAACAAATTGCACTGTACAGGAAAAGCAATGTCCATAAAAGCAGGGTCCAGTCTATTCACTACATCCCTTAACCTCCGTGATAACTGTTGATAGGCTATAGGCATAATTGCGGTTATACTAACCTATAGCAGCGTACTTGAGTACTGCCTCAAAAAAAAAAGAAAAAAATTGTTGTCTAGCCAAAACGCTTCACCTGATGCATGTTTTGACACATAAGGCTGGCCTTGGGCTGATTTAAATGTAAAGTCTGCAGCCTGCTCATCATCATTAGGGGAATGTAGGTCATTTACAGGTATGCCAGTCAGTTAACACCCCATCTACTGGTCACATTGTTTCTATTGTTTATTTGAAGGAGTTAGCATCTCACCAAATCACCTGCTTATACTAGTAGGAGTTCTGCGCCTAAATTATAGTGCAAGCCAAGAGTACAAGTCTGGTATGGAATGGTGTTTTATTTCACACTGGTGTCAAACAAAGACTAAGCTAAATTTGTTCATTCATTGTTTTGTTATTTGGACATGAATTAGTCAGTCAGCAGAGAGTTAAAGTGCCAGTACAAAAGTGTAGATCTGTGATTTAGACTCAACCAACATGAGTACACTGATCTCATAGCTTTAGAGTGAAAAAAAGGGGGGGCTTGCCTGTTTTGCATGTTATTTTTGCATTAATACCGGTCACATATCAGTTTGCAAACAATGTAAAAAATAAATAAATAGAATTGAGTTAATAAAGCCGCATACAAACATGGACTCTTTTTTGTTTTCTCGAGTAAGGGAGCTCAAAAATGCAGGTGTTTCAGTGTGGTGGTGGGGCAAGCCAGCAGAAAATTCGGAGTGTTGCGCCGTGATTGGCTCAGTGTTCTGTCACTCATGGGGACACTACGTCACTGCCAAGTCTAAGGGTAGAGCTCGAAAATTCAAGGCCTTTGGGTGCTGCCATAGACTTACATTAGAAGTGCCCATCCAAGAAGGCTCAAGGTCATTGGCCACAGATAAAATGATGTCAAATCATGTTATATCTACAGTAGCTTTGATTGGACTGATCATCATGAATCAAGTCAACAATGTACTGGCAAATCCTTTTTTTATTTTTTATTATTGAATATCCGAAATATGCAATATACTTGCAGTGAAGCCGCTCAACAACTACACCATACCAGTCATCCAACAGACTCCCATTCAGATCGACACACAGAAGCATCCAGGGTCAATGTCCTGCTCAAGGGCACGTTGACGGATCCCGACCCTCAGCTTCCCTCAGCCCATCCCACCTATCTCTGCTGGCCACCCTCTTCGGATTTCTACGCAACATATATCTTTCAACTGTGCTGTGATGTTTAACGTACAATTTGAATCTATCTAATCTAATAGAATCCTCAGATTGCGAGTTGAAGATAAATACTTTTACTAAGATTATTGGTATATTAGTAATTGACTGACCCGGTCTCTCCAGATCTCCTAACTGTACTATTTCTAGGGTCAATTTTAGATCAATGCTATGCATTTTCAGACATTCCTGAACCTGAGACCAGAAACAGGCTACCTGAGGGCAATACCAAAATAAATGGTCTATTGATTCTGTATCCTCACAACAAAATCTGCAGAGCTTCGATGATTTTATGCCCCAAATATTCAACATTTTGTTGGTGGCAAGAATTATATATAATAATTTAAGCTGAAAAGCACGAAGTCTTGAATCTTGCGTTGTTTTATATATAAACTCATTCACCCTGTACCATGGAATCGGTACATCAAAAATCTCTTCCCAACTATTTTGCAATCTGTATGGCACAGTTGTCAACATCCTGGACCTCAAATGAAACTGGTATACTTTCCTATTTATGCTATTTTTATTCCTCTGCCAGTTTTGATCCTTTATATAGGGCAGACAGACCAGTTCCCTACCTCCTCCCGCTGCCACCTGCCTCCTCCATTTTTGGGGTAATGCTGTAATCAATTGGTTGTTCTCTTGGATTGAGGAGACCTTCCCGTACAATTCTGATAACTCCATGAAGGACATAACTCTACCATTCCAATTTACAATATAATTTAAGAACAAAATACCCTTTTCAAACATCTTTCCCATAAATACAGGTATTTTATCAACCAGCACATTTGAGTTCAGCCATAATATTTTTTCTGTCTTTTCAGGGGGATGAAATTGAAATTGTAGCCAGCTCTGCAATACTTGTTTGAAAAAGAGAGATCTGCACAAAGGTAAAAAGGCAATTTTTAAACAATGAATGAGCTTTTCTTAGTAATCTACTTGAGAACCATTTAGGGTTCAAGTAAAACTTTTGAATAAGTGAAGCTTTTAGAGAGAGGTTTAGTGCTTTTATATTTAATAATCTCAACCCACCCAATTCATATTCACTATATACAATGCTCAAAAAAATAAAGGGAACACTTAAACAACACAATGTAACTCCAAGTCAATCACACTTCTGTGAAATCAAACTGTCCACTTAGGAAGCAACACTGATTGACAATACATTTCACATGCTGTTGTGCAAATGGAATAGACAAAAGGTGGAAATTATAGGCAATTAGCAAGACACCCCCAATAAAGGAGTGATTCTGCAGGTGGTGACCACAGACCACTTCTCAGTTCCTATGCTTCCTGGCTGATGTTTTGGTCACTTTTGAATGCTGGCGGTGCTCTCACTCTAGTGGTAGCATGAGACGGAGTCTACAACCCACACAAGTGGCTCAGGTAGTGCAGCTCATCCAGGATGGCACATCAATGCGAGCTGTGGCAAGAAGGTTTGCTGTGTCTGTCAGCGTAGTGTCCAGAGCATGGAGGCGCTACCAGGAGACAGGCCAGTACATCAGGAGATGTGGAGGAGGCCGTAGGAGGGCAACAACCCAGCAGCAGGACCGCTACCTCCGCCTTTGTGCAAGGAGGAGCACTGCCAGAGCCCTGCAAAATGACATCCAGCAGGCCACAAATGGGCATGTGTCAGCCCACAATCTAACAATGGAGCTTTTAGTATATCACAAAAGTGAGTACACCCCTCACATTTTTGTAAATAGTTGAGTATATCTTTTCATGTGACAACACTGGAGAAATGACACTTTGCTACAATGTAAAGTAGTAAGTGTTTAGCTTGTATAACAGTGTAAATTTGCTGTCCCGTCAAAATAACTCAACACACAGCCATTAATGTCTAAACCGCTGGCAACAGAAGTGAGTACACCCCTAAGTGAAAGTCCAAATTGGGCACAAAGTGTCAATATTTTGTGTGGCCACCATCATTTTCCAGCACTGCCTTAACCCTCTTGGGCATGGAGTTCACCAGAGCTTCACAGGTTGCCACTGGAGTCCTCTTCCACTCCTCCATGACGACATAACAGAGCTGGTGGATGTTAGAGACCTTGCACTCCTCCTTCCGTTTGAGGATGCCCCACAGATGCTCAATAGGGTTTAGGTCTGGAGACATGCTTGGCCAGTCCATCACCTTTACCCTCAGCTTCTTTAGCAAGGCAGTGGTCGTCTTGGAGGTGTGTTTGGGGTCGTTATCATGTTGGAATACTGCCCTGTGGCCCAGTCTCCGAAGGGAGGGGATCATGCTCTGCTTCAGTATGTCACAGTACATGTTGGCATTCATGGTTCCCTCAATGAACTGTAGCTCCCCAGTGCCGCCAGCACTCATGCAGCCCCAGACCATGACACTCCCACCACCATGCTTGACTGTAGGCAAGACACACTTGTCTTTGTACTCCTCACCTGGTTGCCGCCACACACGCTTGACTCCATCTGAACCAAATACGTTTATCTTGGTCTCATCAGACCACAGGACATGGTTCCAGTAATCCATGTCCTTAGTCTGCTTGTCTTCAGCAAACTGTTTGCGGGCTTTCTTGTGCATCATCTTTAGAAGAGGCTTCCTTCTGGGATGACAGCCATGCAGACCAATTTGATGCAGTGTACGGCGTATGGTCTGAGGACTGACAGGCTGACCCCCCACCCCTTCAACCTCTGCAGCAATGCTGGCAGCACTTATACGTCTATTTCCCAAAGACAACCTCTGGATATGACGCTGAGCACATGCACTCAACTTCTTTGGTCGACCATGGCGAGGCCTGTTCTGAGTGGAACCTGTCCAGTTAAACCGCTGTATGGTCCTGGCTACCGTGCTGCAGCTCAGTTTCAGGGTCTTGGCAATCTTCTTATAGCCCAGGCCATCTTTATGTAGAGCAACAATTCTTTTTTTCAGATCCTCAGAGAGTTCTTTGCCATGAGGTGCCATGTTGAACTTCCAGTGACCAGTCAGTATGAGGGAGTGTGAGAGCATGACACCAAATTTAACACACCTGCTCCCCATTCACACCTGAGACCTTGTAACACTAACAAGTCACATGACACCGGGGAGGGAAAATGGCTAATTGGGCCCAATTTGGACATTTTCACTTAGGGGTGTACTCACTTTTGTTGCCAGCGGTTTAGACATTAATGGCTGTGTGTTGAGTTATTTTGACGGGACAGCAAATTTACACTGTTATACAAGCTGTACACTTACTACTGTACATTGTAGCAAAGTGTCATTTCTTCAGTGTTGTCCCATGAAAAGATATACTCAAATATTTACAAAAATGTGAGCGGTGTACTCACTTTTGTGATATACTGTACCTCTACCAGTATGCCATCAAGCCCTGGGGTTTTTCCAGACTGAAAGGATTTAATAGCCTCAAAAGGTTATTCCTCTGTAATTTGGCCTTCGCACTGATCTTTCTGTATATTTGTTAATTTTGCATTCTGTCTCCTTTTTAATCCTTGTCATATGAAGAGAAATAATGAAGAGAAATTATAGAAAAAACGTATCGATGCTCATCGTCCATTGGACATAAACATTACACATCAAGTTGGAAATCGCAAATTCAACAATGAGTGGTTTGGAAGGAATCAGTAGCTAACTGCAAGCATTGCAAAGCAATCATTAGCCTGCTATTCAGTGGAGTGGCTGTATGGTCCCAAGTCTAATGGTTTAAAATTCTAAACATTCAACATTGGCCATGCTGTCAATGAAGCATGATTTGTGCCGCGCTCAAAACAACTTAACTCGGAACTGCAAAACTCAGACTTTAGTGAGTTCAAGACAACTGGGAACTTGGGAAAAAATTAGCTACGACTGGGAATATACATTTTGAACTTTCATCCTACTCTGAATTGTAAATCGTGAACTCTGGCCTCTTTCTAGAGCAATGACCTGAAGATCACTGACGTCATCATGATTGAATTTTTTTTCTCCCAAGTTCCCAGTTGTCTTGAAAGCACCATAAATCCAGAGAATGGCAGACTTTGATTACAAAGTTTGATGACAAAATTTGCCCATGAAGGACCGCCGTGCCACCTTCCTGTTCAAGTGAGCACAGCACAACAAGGTGAGTCCAAAAATGTATTGTATGCTGCTGCATAAATGATCTAATATGCCAGGGAGAGATGTATACTGTAGCCAAGGAAGTAACACTAAATGTATGTTGTGTAACCCATGTGCCTCACCCTAATAATTTGGTCTATTTTCACCTCTTAATTTCGCCGACTGTTCTGACTTGGTGGTGCATATGTAGCCTATAACCTGTTTTTGAGAAATGTAATCATTGAATATTGTAAGAGCTTTCATTGTCTGCTTATATGCCCCCTTTATTTATCCTATGGTTCCGACTTGGTGTACAGGGAGAACACTGTAAGAACGGCCCATGTTCTGAATTCTGTCGCTGTACATTTCAAAGCGATGAACAAATAGTTACATTGACTACGTCCGTCCTAGCTCACTCATTAATGTCTTAATCGATATTACGGGTTGCCTCTTATCCGCTTGTCTTCACCTTATGCCATAGTTTGTACATCTCAATTGTCAGTAGAAACCACATTTGTTTAAGCAAGTCAGCAATTTCAGCTATGTTTTTTTTAAAGGCAGTAAATGAGGCTGAATTAACAGTTTTGCTGCCAGACAAGGCTCCGCTGATAGCCAGGTGTAGCAGTGGTGAAGTGTTGTGACAGCTTTTTGTAGTCTCTAACAGTTTGTGGGCACCGTTTGTCACCGTTATAGTGCAATTAATGTATTGTTAAGTGTTGTGTTGTAGCTTTGTTGGTATGCATCCCACTTTTTTTTTTATTGCCCCACCAAGATTTACATGCTAAAATCGAGACTGGCTGTTACCAAGCCTTGCTCATCTGGCCTTGGTGGACCTCATCTGTTTACTTGAAGGATGAGGCTTGAAGAGAGGATTGGCTGTTTTGTATTCTAGGGACTCTAGTGAATAGACTGGACCCCAGTTTTATGGACACACTATAGATTGTTCTGCCTGTATAGTGAAATATTTGATTTGATATTTGTATCGTATAGTGTCCAATGGCTCCATTTAAAGTAATTTGACATTATTTGTCAGGCAGGCCATATGCATTTGTTTGGCACAGGTCAAGGCTGGCCTTGGGCTGATTTACATGTGTAAAAGGCGCAACTGGCTCATGATCATTAGGTTAATCTATATAAGTTGTTTACAGCAGGATTTCCCAAACTTGGTCCTGTCCCCCCCTGGGTGCACGTTTTGTTTTTTGCCCTAACACTACACAGCTGATTCAAATAACCAAAGCTTGATAATGAGTTGATTATTTGAATCAGCTGTGTAGTGCCTGGGCAAAAATCTAAAATGTACACCCAAGGGGAGCTCCAGGACTGAGTTTGAGAATCCCTGGCTTACAGGTATGCCAGACCATCAAAGTTGACATTGTGTTAAACTATTCTCACCTATTGGCCTACAGTGTATTGCACTGCAGTGAATGGAGTGGGGAAAGTAGAAAGTGTTACTGGGTGTTTACACCTCAGTGCCACATAAAATAACACCATATATCAATTCTACAGACCATGGTGAGTTATCCCAACCCCACTTTTACTTTGGCACATAGAATAGTTTTCTCTCTATAAGCCAATATGTAATTTATATGCCTATAGTGTATTGCATTGGGACCAGTGGAGTAGAGTATTTCTGGGCATATAGAAATTGTACTCATATATATTCTACAGACACTAGTGAGTAATCGCAACCCCACTTTTACGTCGGCACCTAGAATAGTTCTCTCTATAAGCCAATATGTATTTCATATACAATGTATTGTATAGAGGGGATTTATTTGACATTGGAACATCTTAAAACCCACATTTTAATACAAATGTCACTTAAATATATAAAAAATGACTCCTGTTTCATATATCATGAATAAATACAGGTTAATTACACTTTTCTACTATTACGTGAGGAACTTTTATTTAGAACGTTTCCTAAATTCCGTGACCCGGAAATAATTTGTTTGTGTTGCTGACGAAAGGCTGGTAGTACAGAAGAAGAAACTGGAGCTACAGAGCTAGTAAACTACTGCTTTTAGGCCTCTTTATGTTTAATCACTTCGTCCAACTTAGTCTTTGTCGATATTTGAAGTGAACGTGATTCAATATATCCAATATACATCGCATGAGACTGTATTTATCGACTTTTAGTGCTCGCGAGCCAGTCGTCCAAAAATGTCGAGTCGCCTTGCGTTCCAGACACAGCTAGCTTCCATTATGGAGGTATTGGCCAATGCAGCCGTGGCAGAAATCTGCAAACTGGTAGACGACGATTATGCGGTTGTAAGTTTGCAAATGTCACAATGCCAAAGGGAGAACAAAGGTTTGAAGCGAAAGCTGAATCTTCTCGAGTTGAAGATGGCCCGTGGTTACGCCGAACGAAGGCTACGGGAAAGCGCAATGAACAGCCGTCCCAACAGCAGAGTTCATATCAACACCAATGAGAAATTCAGAGGGTCGTCTTCATCAACTGGTAAGAAGACTGTAATGCCATACCATATCTGATACTAGTTTATTGGATTACCCTGCTGATAAAGTAAATTAAAAAAACACCACTGGAAAATAGGTCTGGGTGACATGGCCAAAATATCATAATACGTTATTTTTTGTTTTTGACTATGACGATATTTGACGGTTCTGAATAATAAAAGTTCTAAATATACTTTCTGGGAGGTACATAAAAAAACATGTTTTTAATGGACTTTGTTCATTCTTATTGCTTTATACTGTTAAATCAAACTTTAGCCAAAAATAATAGGAGGACAACTGACAGTAAAGTAGTCCTTTTTGTAGAACATTACATAGGAATCAAAGTCCTAGCCTCAAACTCTGGTACTCGACCAATTGTTACCATTTGCATAGTTATTTGATAATTTCCAGCATTTGAATCAATTCATTTCCTGCACCAACTTATAATTGTGTGATTTACCCACTAAAGTTTCATGTCTTAGTATGCCTCTATTTTGTAAAAAAGTAATTTCATGTGCACTCAAATCAAAACGTGTTAGATTTTTTCCCAGACCTCAAAATGTGTCTTCTGATGGGATTTAAGCATTGACATGGACTCAGAACATCAATTTTCATTGTTGCTCTATGAATAATAATATGGCCCATTTGAACCATTTTGAGCACTTGGCAGCATCAGTCACCAGTAGGTCATTATCAACCATGTTGTGTATATTTATGCGGTTAATTCCCGACTTTTCTATCTTCCAGTCGCCAGATCTGCAGCTTGTAGAGCCTGAAGGGAAAAAAAGAAAAAAAATCAGAATTCCGGAAAATACAAAAGAGTTTCTTGGGCCTTATTGCTTAAATAAACAACTGAGGGTCTGAGGGCTGTGCTCCGCATGACACAACGCAGAGTGCCTGGATACAGCCCTTAGCCGTGGCATATTGGTCATATACCACAAACCCCCAAGGTGCCTTATTGCTATTATAAACTGGTTACCAACGTTATTAGAAGAGTAAAAATAAATGTTTTGTCGTACCCGTGGAATACGGTCTGATATACCACAGCTTTCAGCCAATCAGCATTTAGGGCTTGAACCGCCCAGTTTATAATAACCATTCTTTTACATGGTATATTGACAGAAAACACTATTTGTACACCAAGGATCTGGGGTTGCAGGGTAGAGAAGTGAAGAATGTACCTATTTGAAAGTAGCTCATGCTAAAAAAGGTTGGAGACCCCTGGGCTTACCCTTTTCCTAATTCTCCTAACCTGCTGGGTAAGTTTCCCCCCCCCCCCCCCCCATTGGTGCTACATATAGAGTCATTGGGGCCACCTACACTGAGCGTACAAAACAGGAAGCTGAATTCACTGTCATGTTTGTGGAACCATTCCTGGACAATCTTAGCCTTGTGGCATGGGGCATTATCCTGCTGGGAAAAAATATTCACAGATGGATACACTGCTGCAATGAAGGGATGCACCTGATTGGCAATGATGTTCAGATATCCTGTGGCATTCAAACGTTGCTCCGCTTTTATCAAGGGGCCCAATGTGTGCCATGAAAACACACCATCACACCACCTCCAGTCTGTATTGTTGACACCTGGCATGATGGATGCATGTACTCGTGGTTTTTTCCATACCCTAGTCCTCTCATCAATGTAAAGCAGCAGGAACCAGGGATTCATCAGACCAGGCAATGTTTTTCCACTTCTCCCGTGTCCAGTTTTTGTTCCTTAGCCCACTGCAACCACAGTTTCTTGTATTTTGCTGAGAGAAGTGGAACTCTATAAGGTCGTCAGCTGCCATACCCCATTCGTGTCATGGACCAACGGGTTTTGCGTTCTTTTATGGGTCTTTGGGCACCGATGTTGTAGTGGAGTGTCAGATGACTAACCGTAGCCTGTCTGTTTCTCTGCACAATTTGTGTCAGCCTCCTTTGTCCTCTTTCATCAATGATCCGTTTTTGACCACTGGCATGCCGTTGGCTGGATGTCCTTTGGGTGGTGGACCATTCTTGATACACACGGGAAGCTGTTGAGCGTGAAAAACCCAGCAACGTTGCAGTTCTTGACACACTCAAGTCGTTGCGCCTGGCACCTACTACCATACCCCATTAAAGGCACTTCAATATTTTGTCTTGCCCATTCATCCTCTGAATGGCACATATACACAATCCAGGTCTCAATTGTCTGAAGGCTTTTAAAAATATTTTTTTAACCTGTCTCCTTACCTTCATCTGCACAGATTGAAGTGGATTTAACAGGTGACATCAATTAGGGATCATAGCATTCACCTGGTCAGTCTGTCATGGAAAGAGCATGTTCCTAATGTTTTGTACACTCACTGTATACAGTCATTGGGACCCACCTTTTGTTTTGGTCATTAAAATCTGACAAAGCTCATCTAGGCCAATGTGACCTCGAGTCAACCTGCAATTTTTTACAAGTAAGTTTAAACTTTTTTTTTTTTTATCGTAGGTGGTGTCTACGACATACAGCTAGATCCCTTGGGGATGTGGTCAGGAGGCCCTGGAGCCAATAATAATCACAACAGTTCCCAGATGCATCCCAACCCCATCCGAGACAAGGTAAGTTCAAGAAACCTATCCTGTAGTACTGGTTGTCAATTTCTTACACAGTTCAAGAAAACAAATATACTTGCTGGCTAACTGTTATATTCCATTAGAGCATAGTCCTACAGTACACAATGGCCCATTTGAACCATTTTGAGCACTTGGCAGCATCAGTCACCAGTAGGTCATTATCAACCATGTTTTGGTGTATATTTATGCGGTTAATTCCTAACTTTTCTATCTTCCAGTCGCCAGATCTGCAGCTTGTGGAGCCTGAGTCTCTGCTGGTCAAAGAGGAGAGGATGGAGGATCCTCTTGGAGACGCGGAGGCAGACGACGTACCACTGATTGGAGAGGACGGTGTGTGTGTGTTAGTTTGGTTGCTGTGTTGCAGATACTGTAATTACTCACCCTATGCATTTGATCAACATCAAGACTCCATTCTAACACTACTCAACCTGGCCATACCTTTAACTTGAGTTAAAACATTAACCTGCTCTCATTCCCTTTCTCTCTCTTCCAGGACTGGTGGAGTGTGGACCTCGTGGAGGCAGCGGTAGAACTGGCCCTGGGGACACCACATCCCATCCACCCGCTTCAGCCCATGGCCCAGAGCAGGTCAGCCAGCCTCAGCACCCCGAGCAGCAGCAGCAGCAGGGCCCCAGGAACAGGCATCGTGTGGAGGTCAGTGGCTCGGCACCTCTCCTTAAGTCTGACAGTGAACCCCAACACGCAGGACTGCTGCACCAACCCCACCCTGCTGAGCTTGATATGTACAGTGCTGATGACGACAGAGGGGACGGTCTGGGGCCGCTGGTCTCGTTCTTTAATGAGAGCAGCCAGGCAGAGACGGCCGGGGCCGGGCAGCCATCTTGTTCTTACAGCACAGTCGCCGAGGCCGCCGCGTCGTTTCAGTCCGGGCACCGCCGTCCACTTCCTGCTTCGGTCACTATCCACCGCCATCTCCCGGGGAACCGAGAGGAGGTTCTGAACATTAACTCGGAGGAGGAGGAAGGGAAGGCGCCTCTGGAGAAGTGGGGCCACGACAGTGGAATGTCTGCAATGTTTGGGGGAGGCAGGTTCCAAGGTAACCGTGGCAACATGGCCGCCCCGTCACAATCTCGCTCCATCAGTGACATTGCGATGCCGTCGACTTCTGACGCGAACGGGTGGGCACACGGCGGCGGGGGCAGAAACACTGGCGGCGGCAACACTGGCTTCCCCCTGACGAGGGACGGCAAGGTCCCCCACAGGACCAGTGCCCGGGAGAAACTGTTCATCTGCAACTTCTGCGGCAAGGCGTTCAACCGGCCCAAGAAAGTAGAGATCCACCTGAGGACCCACACAGGGGAGAGGCCGTTCAGATGCAACACCTGTGGGAATATGTTCTCCGAGGCTGGCAACCTGAAGAAGCACCAGAGGGTCCATACAGGGGAGAAACCCTTCCACTGTGAGCTCTGTGGGAAAGGATTTGCCTGGATACGCAACCTCAAGACCCACCACGAGAGGAACCATCCAGACGTATATCCCCCGGACATGAGCCCTAGTTTTATCCCACCTGCACCACTGCCCACTCGTATGGTCAAGTGCCACAAAGAAGAACATAGGCAAATTACGGTTGGCCCAGAACAGAGCAGCACGGCTGGCCCTTAAATGTACACTGAGGGCTAATATCAAAAACATGCATGTCAATCGCTCCTGGCTCAAAGTAGAGAGATTTACTGCATTACTACTTGTCTTTGTGAGTGGTATTGACATGTTGAAAGCACCAAACTGTCCGTTCAGACAGCTAACACAACATAGACACACATACATACCCCAAAAGACATACCACCAGGGGTCTCTTCACAGTCCTCAAGTCCAGAACACACACTGGGAAATGCTCAGTACTACATAGATGGAACTCTCTTCCACATCAAGTAACTCAAGCGCGCAGTAAAATCTGATAAAAATAAATAAATAAAAATAAAACATAAAACAACACCTTATGGCACGACGCGGACTGTGAAGAGACGAGCGCATATGCTAACACACGCACTCTACTCAGACATGCATTGTAATATTGTAGATGTGTTGTATTATTTTTATATTGTGATTTTAATTGTTTTAATCCTGTTTGGCCCCCCCTGGGCAGTAGCTAGTGGAGATCCTAATAAATATGGATATAAATGAACTTCACCTAGGGTGGGGAGGGGGCTCTAACTTACTCATTTAGTTATTCTTACTCATTAAGCTAATCAAGTTTCCGCTGTGTTTTAGAAACCAGCCTAATGTTTCTAGCCAGGAGGATTCAACCTTATGAATAATTTGACAAACTAACAAACTTAACACTGCTCTAGGGTCAGTTATCATGAACTCATGATGGAGACCCCAATAGATGGGTACGCGTGGAAATGTTCCTGGGTATGATGGGTGGTTTTGATTATGTACATAAGACATTTCATATCAGTGGACTAATGAAGGGTGAATATCTGATCCAAAATATGCTACCGATAAGGTATTCGTGGTAAATGTCAACCTTAAAGAGTAAATCTGGAGTGGATGATGCTGGTTAGCTTTGTGTACATATTTAAAATTGTACTGTATATCTAACGCTAAAGGGGATATTTGACATTGGGCAAATTCACTTTGTAAATAAGTTATTTAATGCCAGTTTATGAATGAGTGGCAGTTTTACTATAACAATCTTTCCCCTAAAGTGTCAACATGTATTACAATGCTTCTAATTTTATTTTAATTTTTTTCTACATATGGAACTATTATGAATAAAATACATTCCTTACACTGAGGTTTCTGTCATTATTGAAATGAATAGGCAATAGTGGTTTATATGGCGGACAAAGGAAAGCTGAAGGGATTCAAACGATTCACCAATAAGAAAAGCTGTACTGGAGCTGCTTGAAAGTGTGACACAGAAACATCTCTCACCACCTGCAAGAACACTCATAAATAGTTAATATTTGTTTAATCCTTATTGAGCAAGACACGTTTGTTAATCTTCCAATAAATTCTTAATGTCACTTAATATTTGTTAAATAACTGATATCAAATCACTCAAACCCATAAGGTCACTATAACCACAATAGTAATTGGAGTGGTCCAATATTCAGAGGTTCTGAGTAAGACATCCATTCACTAATCAGATGATGCAACAAGATGCATATCAAACATCTATAGCTACATAAAATACTTGTTGCATACATGTAAGATGTACACAATTTATAATCATTGGTCCATAGATTTATTCCAGTCACAGTTAGTGTGATTTAGAAATGAATACGATTCATTGCATAATAGTAATTGTGATCTCTAATTCCTGGTCCGTCCCTGTGTTTCCAGTCTGCAGCGGGGGAGAACAGAGACCCTGACATCCTGCTGATCAAGGTGGAGGATCTGGACCCACGGGGTGGAGGACTCGGCATCCAGGAGGGTGAGTGGAGACTACAGGGGTGGTGGGCTGGGTGTGGTGATAGTGGGTAGTGATGCTAACAGCAGGGCTTGGTAATCAAGGTGTTAGACCAGTGACACAAGGCTAGTTAGATCCCATGTAAAGACTCTACTCTGTTGCATCCATCCCTGCCTGTTCCAGAGCATAAAGCTTTGAAAACATGTTATCATGGCATTGACATTCCCCAAGTTTAGCTTCATCGTGAGATCTCCCATTGATTTCAACAGCCAGTGATGTGATTGTGACGCTGTGTTCTCTTCTCAAGGGCCGGAGGAGTCCAGCAGAGACAACTACAGAGGAGGAGCATTACCCCTGGAGGCCACCCACCACAACTCACCCCCAGACCACACCCACCACCACCACCCCGGGACGACCAGGCACCACACCACGGAGGTCAGCTATGGCCGTGTGTCGTACGAGAACCACCCCCTTTCGCTGTGGACGAATGGGGGCAGTGGTGGTTGTGGTGACGCTAGCGTCCCAGGGCCGTCCTCCCTCAACCTCTCCTACCCAGCAGGCCCAGGCATGCTGATCATGGGAGGGAGGATGGGGCCTGCTGGCTCTGAGATGGGTCAGCACAGGGGTTTCACTGTAGAAAGCTCCGGAAGCTTCTCAGGTTCTAGAGAGGGGTCAGAGATGGCTGGTTATGATGTCGGAATGGGGGGGTCGGACGAGGCACAGGGAGGTCAGGAGACGTACAAATGCGGTAGGAAGAAAGTGATAAGGAAGAAGGCATACCTCTGCAAGTTCTGCGGTAAAGGGTTCTCCTCCCCGGCGAATCTAGAACCGCACCTTAGAACCCACACGGGCGAGAGGCCGTTCGGGTGCATGGTGTGCGGGAAGCACTTCTCTCAATACTGGAACCTTAAGATCCACAAGAACGTTCACACGGGGGAGAGGCCGTACGCCTGCCCGCTCTGTGGGGAACGCTTTGCCGACCCTAGCAACCTAAAGAAACACCAGAAACGACATCATCCTCAGCAGTAGTACTACAGGGGAGAGAGAAAAAATTACCTTTACTACAACACCATCTTCATCAATACTAGTACTAGATGTGACCGGGATATATCAACCATCTATTTCAATATGAGGAGGACCAGGAGGGCCAGGAGTTGTCCCTGATCACATGACAACTGATAGTTATAGGATAAAAATAGGACCCAGAGTTTTTCCTCTGGTTAGGTCACATGATCAGGAATAACTCTTGGCTGTTAATATAGACACTTAGTATTAGTAAAGGGGCTTAGGGAAGGGTTGTTAGTGAAATTTCTCGTGGACAGATGCTCGAGCGTCTGAAGCAATTACGCAATATTTTAATTCTGGGTGTCCGAGATTAGTGTAGTCAGGGTAATATTGTCTTTGTCTTTTCTTTCTTATCTGATCAAGACAGTCCTTTTGATAATTAGATTCTTTTTTCTGGGTGTCCTATAGCTGGTGATGATAATAAGCATATTTACAGTTGAAGTCGGAAGTTTACATACACTTAGGTTGGAGTCATTAAAACTCGTTTTTCAACCACTCCACAAATTTCTTGTTAACAAACTATAGTTTTGGCTAGTCGGTTAGGACATCTACTTTGTGCATGACACAAGTACATTTTCTACAATTGTTTACAGACATATTATTTCACTTATAATTCACTGTATCACAACTCCAGTGGGTCAGAGGTTTACATACACTAAGTTGACTGTGCCTTTAAACAGCTTGGAAAATTCCAGAAAATGATGTCATGGCTTTAGAAGCTTCTGATAGGCTAATTGACATAATTTGAGTCAATTGGAGGTGTACCTGTGGATGTATTTCAAGACCTACCTAACCCAGTGCCTCTTTGCTTGACATCATGGGAAAATGAAAAGAAATCAGCCAAGACCTCAGAAAACAAATTGTAGACCTCCACAAGTCTGGTTCATCCTTGGGAGCAATTTCTAAATGCCTGAAGGTACCACGTTCATCTGTACAAGCAATAGTACGCAAGTATAAACACCATGGGACCACGCAGCCGTCATACCGCTCAGGAACGAGACACATTCTGTCTCCTAGAGATGAACATACTTTGGTGCGGAAAGTGCAAATCAATCCCAGAACAACAGCAAAGGACCATGTGAAGATGCTGGAGGAAACGGGTACAAAATATCTATATCCACAGTAAAACGAGTCCTATATTGACATAACCTGAAAGGCCGCTCAGTAAGGAAGAAGCCACTGCTCCTAAACCGCCATCAAAAAGCCAGACTACGGTTTACAACTGCACATGGGGACAAATATTTAACTTTTTGGAGAAATGTCCTCTAGTCTGATGAAACAAAAATAGAACTGTTTGGCCATAATGACCATCGTTATGTTTGCAGGAAATAGGGGGAAGCTTGCAAGCCGAAGATCACCATCCCAACCGTGAAGCACGGGGGTGGCAGGATCATATTGTGTTGGTGCTTTGCTGCATGAGGGACTGGTGCACTTCACAAAATAGATGGCATCATGAGGAAGGACAATTATGTGGATATATTAAAGCAACATCTCAAGACATCAGTCAGGAAGTTCAAGCTTGGTCGCAAATGGGTCTTCCAAATGGACAATGACCCCAAGCATACTTCCAAATTTGTGGCAAAATGGCTTAAGGACGACAAAGTCAAGCTATTGGAGTGGCCATCACAAAGCCCTGACCTCAATCCTATAGAAAATTTGTGGGCAGAACTGAAAAAGCGTGTGCGAGCAAGAAGGCCTACAAACCTGAGTCAGTTACACCAGCTCTGTCAGGAGGAATGGGCCAAAATTCAATCAACTTATTGTGGGAAGCTTGTGGAAGGCTACCTGAAACGTTTGACCCAAGTTAAACAATTTAAAGGCAATGCTAGCAAATACTAATTGAGTGTATGTAAACTTCTGACCCACTGGGAATGTGATGAAGAAATAAAAGCTGAAATAAATAATTCTCTCTACTATTATTATGACATGTCACATTCTTCAAATAAAGTGGCGATCCTAACTGACCTAAGACAGGGAATTTTTACAAGGATTAAATTCAGGAATTGTGAAAAACGTGAGTTTAAATGTATTTGGCTAAGGTGTATGTTAACGTCTGACTTCAACTGTATTTGTTTTCTACTCATAAAGCTGTGAAAATTATAAGATGTGGTGAGAATAGTACATGTTTGATTCCCCTTGTAACACCAAGGTAGAGGTTCAACATACACCAAAAAACAGTAAATGGGTTGAAGTAACCATATTTGTTAGAAGTAAACATGTAAACATCTTGTTAGGTGATGGTACGACTTTATTATTTTGAGTCCAAAATGCTCTACACTTGTAGGGATAAGTCTATTGTGTCACAATTCTGTGAAACTTTGATCGATGTCCTTATCTTGTAATGTTAAAAGAAGATTAAAGTGTTTTTTTGCAAAACCGATGAATGAATTAATGTGGTTATTAACATTACATTACTCCATCACAGGATATTCAATTTCCTCAACTGTGACACAATATCAATATCTTAAAGAGCATTCATCACATCCACAATATATGCCAAAAATGGAAATCAAATAATTATCATTTAAAGACTTTCTCTGGTACTTGTGTATACTTTTTAACCAGTAGTTCTGAAAGTAGCACCCACGAGCCAAAAGTGGTCCCGGGAATATTGCGTTCTTCATCACAAATGTGCAGATGTGTGCATCCCGTCATTGCTCTCTTTCGCTTTACTTTGTGTGCGTCTCGCTAGCTGTCACTCAAATGGCGAGGGGCTGAATCTTATTGGTTGAAATTCGAATTGCTAGGGGGCTGGCCCACGTGGGGGTAAATGTAGGGAAAATGGCGCCACACAGCTTCCAGAAAACAGCTGCTTTCAAACTAGGGATTTTGTGGATAATTGAGGTAAAACAGTAATTCTGCTCATAGATTATGCATGTATGAACTACACATTGACACATCCAGCCCAAAGCGGAAGGTTCACAAAAATACTATGTACTCGCCAGTACCAGAGCATGTCTTTAACAAATTTACTCATTTTAATGAATTATTATTTATTGCCACGGAAGTCAAAACGGTGAATTAGACTTTCCTAAATATATGTTTGATTTACAGTACGCTGAGTATACAACAAATTAGGAACACCTGCTCTTTCCATGACAGACTGACCAGGTGAAGGCTATGATCCCTTATTGTTGACACCTGTCAAATCCACTTCAGTGTAGCTGAAGGGGAGGAGACAGGTTAAATAATTATTTTTAAGCCTTGAGACAATTGAGACATGGATTGTGTATGTATGTCATTCAGGGGGTGAATGTCACAGGAATGGAAATGTGAACATCATTACCAATCAGGCGCATCCATTCATGGCAGCCATCTGAAAATTGCCACAGGGCTAAGATTGTTCAGGAATGGTTCCACGAACATGACAGTGAATTCAGCTTACTGCAATGGCCTGCCCAGTCACCAGATCTCAATCCAATTGAGCATCTGTGGGATGAGATGGAACAAGCTATTCAGAGTAGAGATCCACTTGACACAACTGTGGAAAGCATTGAGTCAACATGGTCTAGCATCCTTGTGGAATGCTTTCCACACCTTGTAGAGTCCATGCCTTGACAAATGGAGGTTGTTCTGAAGGCAAAAGGTGGTGCAACAGAATATTACAGTAACACCTCTAAATCAAATCCAATTTTATTGGTCGCGTACACATATTTAGCAGATGTTATCGCGGGTGTAGCGAAATGCTTATGTTTCTAGCTCCAACAGTATAGTAATACCTAACAATACAAAACAAATCATGTAAAATTCCCAAAAAGAAAAAGATTAAGAAATATAGAAATATTAGAACAAGCAATGTCAGAGTCCGGAATATAAATCTATATGTATATTATGGTGTGTATAGACATTATGGACAGTATATGAATAGAAAAGGTGTGTACAGCAGTAGTTATATAGGATGAGCCTTGACTAGAATACAGTATATACATATGAAGTGGGTAAAACAGTATGTAAACATTATTAAAGTGACCAGTGTTCAATGACTATGTACATAGGGCAGCAGTCTCTAAGGTGCAGGGTAGAGTACTGGGTGGTAGCCGGCTAGTTACAGTGACTAAGGTTCAGGGCAGGGTACTGGGCGAACGCCGGTTAGTGGTGACTATTTAACAGTCTGATGGCCTGGAGATACAGTGGCTTGCGAAAGTATCCCCCCCCCCCTTGGCATTTTCCTATTTTGTTGCCTTTACAACCTGGAATTAAAATACATTTTTGGGTAGTTTGTATCATTTGATTTACACGAAATGCCTACCACTTTGAAGATGCAAAATATTTTTTATTGTTAAACAAACAAGAAATAAGACAAGAACACTGAAAACTTGAGCGTGCATAACTATTAACCCCCCAAAGTCAATACTTTGTAGAGCCACCTTTTGCAGCAATTACAGCTGCAAGTCTCTTGGGGTATGTCTGTATAAGCTTGGCACATCTAGCCACTGGGATTTTAGCCCATTCTTCAAGGCAAAACTGCTCCAGCTCCTTCAAGTTGGATGGGTTCCGCTGGTGTACAGCAATCTTTAAGTCATACCACAGATTCTCAATTGAATTGAGGTCTGGGCTTTGACTAGGCCATTCCAAGACATTTAAATGTTTCCCCTTAAACCACTCAAGTGTTGCTTTCGCAGTATGCTTAGGGTCATTGTCCTGCTGGAAGGTGAACCTCCGTCCCAGTCTCAAATCTCTGGAAGACTGAAACAGGTTTCTCTCAAGAATTTCCCTGTATTTAATGCCATCCATCATTCCTTCAATTCTGACCAGTTTCCCAATCCCTGCTGATGAAAAACATCCCCACAGCATGATGCTGCCACCACCATGCTTCACTGTGGCGATGGTGTTCTCGGTGTGATGATAGGTGTAGGGTTTGCGCCAGACATAGTGTTTTCCTTGATGGCCAAAAAACTCAATTTTTGTCTCAACTGACCAGAGTACCTTCTTCCATATGTTTTAGTCTCCCACATGCCTTTTGGCGAACACCAAACGTGTTTGCTTATTTTTCTTTAAGCAATGGCTTTTTTTCTGGCCACTCTTCCGTAAAGCCCAGCTCTATGGAGTGTATGGCTTAAAGTGGTCCTATGGACAGATACTCCAATCTCCGCTGTGGAGCTTTGCAGCTCCTTCAGGGTTATCTTTGGTCTCTTTCTTGCCTCTCTGATTAATACCCTTCTTGCCTGGTCTGTGAGTTTTGGTGCGCGACCCTCTCATGGCAGGTTTGTTGTGGTGCCATATTCTTTCAATTTGAAAAAAATTGATTTAATGGTGCTCCTCCGTGGGATGTTCAAAGTTTCAGATATTTTTTTATAACCCAACCCTGATCTGTACTTCTCCACAACTTTGTCCCTGACCTGTTTGGAGAGCTCCTTGGTCTTCATGGTGCCACTTGCTTGGTGGTGCCCCTTGCTTAGTGGTGTTACAGACTCTGGGGCCTTTCAGAACAGGTGTATATATACTGAGATCATGTGAAAGATCATGTGACACTTAGATTGCACACAGGTATACTTTATTTAACTAATTATGTGACTTCTGTTGTAATGCAAATTACAGGTTGTAATGCAACAAAATAGGAAAAACACCAAGGGGGAGGAATACTTTTGCAAGGCACTGTAGAAGCTGTTTTTCAGTCTCTCGGTCCCAGCTTTGATGCACCTGTACTGTCTCCGCCATCTAGATGGAAGTGGGGTGAACAGGCCGGGGCTTGGGTGGCTGAGGTCCTTGATGATCTTCTTGGCCTTCCTGTGACACCGTGTGCTGTAGATGTTCTGGAGGGCAGGCAGTGTACCCTCGGTGATGCGTTGGGCTGATCGCTATCTATCTAGTGTTTAGTTAATCTCATAGGCTCTTTCTCCTCTCTTCTTCCTAGCCTGCAGCTCCTGAATCAACTCCATCAACACTAAGACTGGGACAGAACCTGGGAAGTATCACAGCAACAGCAACAGGAGGACCTGACCTGACAGCAGAGTGTAAGTGGAGAATGAAAATAAACCAGGAATGCATGACAACCGTGTCGGCGCCCACCAGACAGTGTCACTGAGCCACTCACTTATAATAGTTTACTAAAAGCTATTTTCTTAATGAGGGAAACGAGGCCAGTTCAGACCCCTGTTAAGTTGAATGCACTAACTGTAAGTCGCCTTGGATAAGAGTGTCTGCTAAGTCAGGGTCCTGATCAGGGTCCCTTGGGTGCACGTTTTGGTTTTTGCCCTAGCACTACACAACTGTTTCAAATAGTCAAAGCTTGATGATGAGTTGGTTATTTGAATCAAGGGCAAAAACCAGAACGTGCATCCGGGGGGGGGGGGGGGCAGGACTGAGTATGGGAAACCATTCCTCAAATGTACATGTAAAAAGCTTCTCTAGCTTATCATCCTTTACCATGTCTTTAAACTCAGAATGAGCGTCTGAACTAGTATTTAAAATAAACACGCACCTTTTCTATGATCCTTATCCAGGTACTGGGGAGTCCTCCAGACCCACACTTCCCGCTCCTGACTCAGAAAAATGTATTGGAACCACCAGTCCCGCAGCGAGCCTAGGTAATAAAGCCAATATGCCCAAGGGTGCGCCAGACAACACAACTCCAACCCAGACCACACAGCAGCTCAGCAAGCAGAGAGCAGCCAACACGCTAGGCTCTGAGTACTCAATGTTTGAGCTGGAGACCTTCTTCACGCGCTGGGCCCCAGACACATCGGCATCAACATCGCCCTCCGGTGGTCCCTCGTGCTCCTACACCGACAACACTACAGACACTGACCCAGACTGCCTCATTGTCGACCCAGAGCCTCAGCCCCGGCTCCCCTCAGCGACTGTCAGGCCCACAGGGGAGGGTGTGCCTTTCTCTGGGCATCAGGGAGTTCAAGCAGCCACTCTGGGTGTGGGTGGGGGCATCCAGGGGCATCCCACATGGAGCAGGGCAGCCATTTTGAGAGCGTCTCAACAAGCACATCAGCGGCAGCTTCAACGACGCCTCAGAGCACAGCAGCTACAACAGACTCACCCAGAAAACCCAACTACCTCCACCACCAATACTAGTACCGGTATGTCTTCCCAATCCCTTCACTCCCTGGTAGGTCTACCGCCAGGGAGAGGGGCCACGGCCAAAGGCTTTGCCCACATCGAGGTGACCCTGGCTGGGCAACAGGCAGCCCAGCTGGCCCAGCAGCACTGTGATGCGGCCGGGAGGAGAAAGAGCTACGTGTGCCGAGCCTGCGGTAAGGCCTTCACCGGTCAGTCCAACCTGGAGGCTCACCAGAGGGTACACACAGGGGAGAAGCCGTTCAGGTGTGCCACCTGTGGGAAGATGTTCTCAGAGGCTGGCAACCTGAAGAAGCACCAGAGGGTTCATACGGGGGAGAAACCCTTTGCCTGTAGCCACTGTGGGAAGTGCTTCGCCTGGATATGCAACCTCAAGACGCACCAGCAGTCAGTCTGTGGAGATGGAGGAGGAGGGGTGTGAGGCATAGAATTAGAATCAGTAGACTGGATGGACATGGTTATACAATCTACAATAGAATATTGCTGAGACAGACATCAATGGGAATTCATTCTAATTGTAATAATGTGAGACCGACAATCCCCCAAACCTCCAAAACAAACACTACAATATAAAGGAAATGTAAAAGGGATTAGCAGAAAGTTGTCTTTACAGGTGACACTTTTTTCCTTTGTTCAACTCCAGATCGTTGTTACAGTAGTTAAACTAAGGGGCTTGTAATTTTATGGCCGACACACAATGTTAGGCGATTATTAGATAAAGTTGGAAATCTTTATTGGAAACTGAAATGTGGAATTAATATCGAATATCATGTGCATATTATATGAACAAATGTGTTCCAAGACATGTATTTTTTTATATTATTAGGGTAGACCTTTTTTTATTTGCAAGATTTAACATGTACTAAATAATAGTCAATGTGTCAATATATGTGCAATAGCAAGTCATGTGGCCATAGACAGTGACATCAAAATAAACATATTTTCTTAACTTCTCACGAGTCACCAACCCTGATCCGGTAGCACCCCCCCCCCCCCCACTGAGTAGCATAACTAGCATAGCGTCACAAGTAACTTGTAGCATCTAAATATCATTAAATCACAAGTCCAAGACACCAGATGAAAGATACAGGTCTTGTGAATAAAGCCACCATTTCAGATTTTTAAAATGTTTTACAGGGAAGACACAATATGTAAATCTATTAGCTAACCACGTTAGCAAAGGACACGATTTTTTTACTCCCAATAGTTTTTTCCTGCGTCAGTAGCTATCACTAATTCGACTAAATAAAAATATATATAGCCACTAACCAAGAAACAACTTCATAAGATGACAGTCTGATAACATATTTATGGTATAGCATAGTTTTTTTTGTTGAAAAATGTGCATTTTTCAGGTATAAATCACAGTTCTACATTGCAGCTGCAATCTGAAATAGTGCTGACCCAGCCAGAACAATTACAGAGACCAACGTCATATAACGAATTACTCATCTTAAAACATTTCAGAAAAATACACAGCGTACAGATATTGAAAGCCCAACATCTGGTGAATCCAAACAATATTTCAGATTTATTAAATGTTTTATAACGAAAACAAAATGTAGCGCTAAATTAGCATAGCTATACCAGGCAGATTCGGCTAGGCGCCCACGGCCAGTTCACATGCACAACAGATATGATATAACATCGTAAATTGGGTCTTACTATGGCTGATCTTTCATCAGAATGTTGATCAAAGTGTCCTTTGTCAAGATGAGTCGTTGGTTCCGTTCAGAATTGTTCCTTTCCCACTCCCTTTAGCACAGGTACTGGTCGAGTGGCACGGATCTCTCAAACGTAAATAAAATCAGACAACGGAACACCACAAAACTCCCGAAAAAATTCAAATAATCTGATTAAACTATATTGAAAAAACATACATTACGATGATATGGTCACATGTATCAAACAAAATTCGACACGGAGATAGTTTTCATCCATAACGCCAGCAAAACAGTACACAATCGCAGCTCCAACTCGTGCGAATCAGAAAACCGGAAGTTGTCGGTCACGCCAAAGAAATAGGTCTTATTTCACGTCAGTACCAGATAAACAAAGAATTTCTCCTCTGACGTCCTCTTGACACCCAGAGGAAGGCGAATGAAGTGTGTTTCTGGTCATAGGGGTCATGACCATATATAGGCAGAGCGTTGAAGCGAGCATAGACTTCTTGCATTCTACTTCTTGGTCAGGGAAAGTGCTGTCAAATGACTTGTGTATCACTCAGAGACAAAATTGAAACGGTTTTAGAAACTAGAGATTGTTTTCTTTCCAATGGTATTATTTATATGCATATAGTAAGAGCAATAATTGAATAAGAGGCAGTTTAATCTGTAGAGCAAATTATGCTAATGAGAAAATAGCACCCCCTGTATTCTCAAGAAGTTTTTAACACAATAATTTTGGTACCAAATATTCACATCGGTTATGAACTATTCTGTTATTTTGTGAGACCAGCAGGTTGGTTTGAAAACCAGTTTTTGTTAGTGGGCCTACAGTCATATTAATATTAAATGCTACTGCAATGTGGCAAAACACCACAACTACTTTCGTTTCAGACTATCCCGCCCTTCTTTCAAAATCATCTGCAAATACAGAATGTTGATAGGCCCGGCTAGCTCAGTCGGTAGAGCATGAGACTCTTAATCTCAGGGTCGTGGGTTCGAGCCCCACGTTGGGCGCTGTTTTTTCATTAAACCTTTGAAACGAACATTATAATACATTTGGCACTTACGGGTGGAAGTGTGTTGCGTAACGACAAATGTTTTATGTAATTCCGCTACTATATCGATCGCTTCATACTCCATACATTCATCGTGGAAAATAAACGCTAGTGGGCGAGTGATGTGGATGGCTAGCATGTCAGGTAGCTAGGCTCAATACAGGCATTTTTCTATCGATTCCCTTAAAAATATAATTAATAAAACATACGATGTATAAATACACCACGGTACATGATGGTGAAAATATTAGCAGAGGATGGTTTCGATCCAGCCACTCCTGTGTAACCTTGCTAATGTAGCAGGTGTAAAATAAAATCTCTGGGTTAGTGTACATCTGTAGCTCTATTCGCATTGGCCAATTCTTGGTAAATTCTTCGTAGTGGTGTTGTCTCTGGTTGGTTGTCGAGGTTCAATTGTTGGTACATTTTGGTTGCGGATATGGTGAAAAAGAACTAGCAGAGGATGGTTTCGATCCATCGACCTCTGGGTTATGGGCCCAGCACGCTTCCGCTGCGCCACTCTGCTCTGGAACTGTAAAGGAAAATATTCTGTTCATAAACCTGAGGGGGCGAACATATTACTTTTATATTACCTACAGTATTCATTGCCAATTGTTTGCATATTATTTGTATTTATTTATTTTTGTACCCATAATTTGTCATCATTACATTACAGTTCAATACATTCATACAGTTCCCTTCCACCCATTCAAAAACGATTAGCTACCTTTTCAGAAGGTAAACATTTAACAATACTCTTGTTTCACACATACAATGTGCATAATATATCATGTATATATATTTTACATGTGCTCTGATTTATTTGAGCATTTACTGGGTCTATTTATGCTTTCGAACATTACTAACAAAGATTTTTATAACTAACCCCTTGTTCTACTTGTGTTATAATCTGCATGCGGTTACACGACTGAGAATGAAAAAAATAAGTAGTTCCCTGACCGGGAATCGAACCCGGGCCGCGGCGGTGAGAGCGCCGAATCCTAACCACTAGACCACCAGGGAAGGTTTTAACAAAAGCGAATGTTTGACTATTCATCTGCATTACTCCCCGAAACTTCTATTTTCAACTATTTAAATGGTAGAGGATGTTTTCACAGTGAAAAAAAATCTTCACTTGTACTAGCATTAAAAAGATTGCGTTTTGACCACGTGCTTTAAGACCCAAACGGCGTGTATGTAATGATGTATATTATTTCACTTGAACCCCACGGAGGTGTAGGAACGCCATGAAAGCTTGGCAACCCTTTACTCTCTACTCAGTAGAACCAAGGTTACATCCGTAACCCAACGTTCTCTTTTATTTTCGTAACGGTCCCCCAACAACCTATGGGAGAGGCTGCACCAAAGAGGTCGTTCAGACAACAGAGTAGGATAACTCACATTTTAACTTAGTCCAGATGAGTCCCTGGGATGTCCTTTCAACTATGGTATACAACCATATACACAAGCAAGCTGAAAGCTAGAACTTAGATGAGGCTTCAATTGGGTTCAACATTACCAAGAGTGGAAGGCCTTTGTATAGAACATCCATCTTACTGATGGTTGATAAGTATAGGTTCACTTATATGGGTTGAGAGAGCGTGCCATGTCCAACACCACAGATCCCACTGATGGTGTGGACAAAACATTGAGTCTGTAGTAGGGCTTGTTGTGGTGACCGTATTTATTATCTCAAAATGTAGTCCTTATTTAACAATGCTTACCTAGCTATGAAAGCCATTGAAGCAGACCTAAAGTAATTTATGTAATATATATTTTTTTTTACAAGCAAATATTTATGCAAATTGCAATTCTAATATAGCATTGCCAATATGAACCTCTTGACTTCTCAACCGCCTGGTAGAGCTCTGTAATTTCCTAATTAAACATAAAGTAGAAAACAAATTATATTGGAAGTTCTTATTAGAGTTGTTAGTAATAGGAATTGACAGTGAAATAATTTGTTCAACATGTTTTTCTAGTAGTGACAGTTAACGGTTAAAATGTGGTTATGTTTTTGTGCAAACGCACAGATGGATTGACACTAACAGCTGTACACGGCCTAAAAAACAAGACCAAAACATATCTGCCCTCCTTCCTGGCCTGGCCTCGGCTGGAGAGGGGGGTGGAACCTCGGCTAAAGTCGCCAAGACAGTCGACTCTGGTGGAGGGTTCTTCATTGATGAAGAGGAGAAGCAAAGGACCAAGAAAGTGGTGAATCAACCAGGTATGTGGATTAATAATCAATTAAACATTGCTGGGGGCTTCAAGATATTCATATCTGTTGCATAATGTAATCTCTCTCATCTGTCAAGATGTGTAACAGAGAAAGATGCATTGGTGGTTCATGTGCGCCCTCTTGTGGATTCATGTCATACCACATGCCAGTTGCTGAGGAGTCAGTTTCTTTAAATCATTTGTAAATAATGCCATAATAAATTATTTACGGCACACGTGACAACCAACCACTATCTGAATGACTAGTAACTCAGTGTTTGACGACAAAAGCACCTTGGCTGAATTCTCCTCCTAGCACTCTTTCCAAACTTATATATATATATATATATATATATATACACACATATATATATAGTACCAGTCAAAAGTTTAGACACACCTACTCATTCCAGGGTTGTTCTTTATTTTTACTATTTTCTACATTGTAGAATAATAGTGAAGACATCAAAACTATGAAATAACACATATGGAATCATGTAATAACCCCAGAAATGTTTAAACAAATCAAAATATATTCTATATTTGAAATTCTTTAAAGTAGCTACCCTTTGCCTTGATGACAGCTTTGCACACTCTTGGCATTCTCTCAACCAGCTTCATGAGGTAGTCACCTGTATTAAATTTCAATTAACAGGTGTGCCTTCTTAAAAGTTAAGTTTTGGAATTTCTTTCCTTCTTAATGCATTTGAGCCAGTCAGTTGTGTTGTGTGTCAAGGTAGGCGTGATATACAGAAGATAGCCCTATTTGGTAAAAGACCAAGTCCATATTATGGCAAGAACAGCTCAAATAAGCAAAGAGAAACAACAGTCCATCATTACTTTAAGATATGGTCAGTTAATCCGGAAAATGTCAAGAACTTTGAACGGTTCTTCAAGTGCAGTCGCAAAAACCATCAAGCGCTATGATGAAAACAACTTCCGGCGCCGAAAAGAGATGGCCGCCTCGCTTCGCGTTCCTTGGAAAATATGCAGTATTTTGTTTTTTTATGTGTTATTTCTTACATCGGTACCCCAGGTAATCTTAGGTTTCATTACATACAGTCGGGAGGAACTACTGAATATACGATTAACGTCAACTCATCATCGTTCCTACCAGGAATATGACTTTCCCGAAACGGATCCAGTGTTTTGCCTTCCACCCAATACAATGGATCTGATCCCAGCCGGCGACCCTGTGCGACGCCGAAAAAGGGGCAAACGAGGCGGTCTCGTGGTCAGGCTTCGGAGACGGGCACATCGCGCTCCACTCCCTAGCATACTACTCGCCAATGTCCAGTCTCTTGACAATAAGGTTGATGAAATCCGAGCACGGGTAGCATTCCAGAGAGACATCAGGGATTGCAACGTGCTCTGCTTCACGGAAACATGGCTAACTCAAGGGACGCTAACGGAGTCGGTGCAGCCAGCTGGTTTCTTCATGCATCGCGCCGACAGAAACAAACATCTTTCCGGTAAGAAGAGGGGCGGGGGGGTATGCCTTATGATTAACGAGAAGTGGTGTGATCATCATAACAACACACAGGAACTCAAGTCATTCTGTTCACCTGATCTAGAACTCCTCACAATCAAATGTCGACCGCATTATCTACCAAGGGAATTCTCTTCAATCATAATCACAGCCGTATATATTCCCCCCCAAGCAGACACATCGATGGCCCTGAACGAACTTTATCTGACTCTTTGTAAACTGGAAACCACACACCCTGAGGCTGCATTCATCGTAGCTGGGGATTTTAACAAGGCTAATCTAAAAACAAAACAAAATTCTATCAGCATATCGATTGTGCTACCAGGGCTGGAAAAACCCTAGATCATTGTTATACTAATTTCCGCGACGCATATAAGGCCCTCCCCCGCCCCCCTTTCGGAAAAGCTGACCACGACTCCATTTTGTTGATTCCAGCCTACAAACAGAAACTCAAACAACAAGCTCCCGCGCTCAGGTCTGTTCAACGCTGGTCCGACCAATCTGAATCCACGCTTCAAGACTGCTTCGATCACGCGGATTGGAATATGTTCCGCATCGCGTCCAACAACAATATTGACGAATATGCTGATTCGGTGAGCGAGTTCATTAGGAAGTGCATTGACGATGTCGTACCCACAGCAACGATTAAAACATTCCCAAACCAGAAACCGTGGATTGACGGCAGCATTCGCGTGAAACTGAAAGCGCGAACCACTGCTTTTAACCAGGGCAAGGTGACCGGAAGCATGACCGAATACAAACAGTGTAGCTATTCTCTCCGCAAGGCAATCAAACAGGCTAAGTCCCAGTACAGAGACAAAATCGAGTCGCAATTCAACAGCTCAGACACAAGAGGTATGTGGCAGGGTCTACAGTCAATCACGGATTACAAAAAGAAAACCAGCCCCGTCGCGGACCAGGATGTCTTGCTCCCAGACAGGCTAAACAACTTTTTTGCCCGCTTTGAGGACAATACAGTGCCACTGACACGGCCCCCTACCAAAACCTGCGGGCTCTCCTTCACTGCAGCCGAGGTGAGTAAAACATTTAAACGTGTTAACCCTCGCAAGGCTGCAGGCCCAGACGGCATTCCCAGCCGCGTCCTCAGAGCATGCGCAGACCAGCTGGCTGGTGTGTTTACGGACATATTCAATCAATCCTTATCCCAGTCTGCTGTTCCCACATGCTTCAAGAGGGCCACCATTGTTCCTGTTCCCAAGAAAGCTAAGGTAACTGAGCTAAACGACTACCGCCCCGTAGCACTCACTTCCGTCATCATGAAGTGCTTTGAGAGACTAGTCAAGGACCATATCACCTCCACCCTACCGGACACCCTAGACCCACTCCAATTTGCTTACCGACCCAATAGGTCCACAGACGACGCAATCGCAACCACACTGCACACTGCCCTAACCCATCTGGACAAGAGGAATACCCATGTGAGAATGCTGTTCATCGATTACAGCTCAGCATTTAACACCATAGTACCCTCCAAACTCGTCATCAAGCTCGAGACCCTGGGTCTCGACCCCGCCCTGTGCAACTGGGTCCTGGACTTCCTGACGGGCCGCCCCCAGGTGGTGAGGGTAGGTAACAACATCTCCACCCCGCTGATCCTCAACACTGGGGCCCCACAAGGGTGCGTTCTGAGCCCTCTCCTGTACTCCCTGTTCACCCACGACTGCGTGGCCATGCACGCCTCCAACTCAATCATCAAGTTTGCGGATGACACTACAGTGGTAGGCTTGATTACCAACAACGACGAGACGGCCTACAGGGAGGAGGTGAGGGCCCTCGGAGTGTGGTGTCAGGAAAATAACCTCACACTCAACGTCAACAAAACAAAGGAGATGATTGTGGACTTCAGGAAACAGCAGAGGGAGCACCCCCCTATCCACATCGACGGGTCAGTAGTGGAGAAGGTGGAAAGTTTTAAGTTCCTCGGTGTACACATCACGGACAAACTGAATTGGTCCACCCACACAGACAGCGTTGTGAAGAAGGCGCAGCAGCGCCTCTTCAACCTCAGGAGGCTGAAGAAATTCGGCTTGTCACCAAAAGCACTCACAAACTTCTACAGATGCACAATCGAGAGCATCCTGTCGGGCTGTATCACCGCCTGGTACGGCAACTGCTCCGCCCACAACCGTAAGGCTCTCCAGAGGGTAGTGAGGTCTGCAGAACGCATCACCGGGGGCAAACTACCTGCCCTCCAGGACACCTACACCACCCGATGTCACAGGAAGGCCATAAAGATCATCAAGGACAACAACCACCCAAGCCACTGCCTGTTCACCCCGCTATCATCCAGAAGGCGAGGTCAGTACAGGTGCATCAAAGCAGGGACCGAGAGACTGAAAAACAGCTTCTATCTCAAGGCCATCAGACTGTTAAACAGCCACCACTAACATTTAGCGGCCGCTGCCAACATACTGACTCAACTCCAGCCACTTTAAAAATGGGAATTGATGGAAATTATGTAAAAATGTACCACTAGCCACTTTAAACAATGCCACTTAATATAATGTTTACATACCCTACATTACCCATCTCATATGTATATACTGTACTCTATATCATCTACTGCATCTTGCCATCTTTATGTAATACATGTACCACTAGCCACTTTAAACTATGCCACTTTATGTTTACATACCCTACAGTACTCATCTCATATGTATATACCGTACTCTATACCATCTACTGCATCTTGCCATGCCGTTCTGTACCACCACTCATTCATATATCTTTATGTACATATTCTTTATCCCTTTACACTTGTGTGTGTGTGTAAGGTAGTAGTTGTGGAATTGTTAGGTTAGATTACTTGTTGGTTATTACTGCATTGTCGGAACTAGAAGCACAAGCATTTCGCTACACTCGCATTAACATCTGCTAACCATGTGTATGTGACTAATAAAATTTGATTTGATTTGAACTGGCTCCCATGAGGACCGCCACAGGAATGGAAGACCCAGAGTTACCTCTGCTACAGAGGATAAGTTCATTAGAGTTAACTGCACCTCAGATTGCAGCCCAAATAAATGCTTCAGAGTTCAAGTAACAGACACATCTCAACATCAACTGTTCAGAGGAGACTGAGTGAATCAGGCCTTCATGGTCGAATTGCTGCAAAAAAAACACTACTAAAAGGACACCAATAAGGAGAAGAGACTTGCTTGGGCCAAGAAACACAAGCAATGGACATTAGACCGTTAAAAATCTGTCCTTTGGTCTGTTGAGTCCAAATTTGAGATTTTTGGTTCCAACTGCCGTGTCTTTGTGAGACGCAGAGTAGGTGAACGGATGATCTCCACGTGTGTGGGTGCTTTGCTGGTGACACGGTCTGTGATTTATTTAGAATTCAAGGCACACTTAACCAGCATGGCTACCACAGCATTCTGCAGCGGTATGTGGTTGCAGAACAGTAACCAGCAGTGGTTATGGAGGGAAACCTCTGGAAAAAGTTGTCACTTAGTGCTTTTGAAATCTAGAGGTTTCCCCTCTATAAACACTGCTTTTTACAAGAGGGGGAACCTCAGGACTTAACCCCCATTAGTGGTCACGGTCCACCAACCATCAGCGAGTGTCAATGCAACCACACTCACAGGCTCTGCCTGGGATAGAACCTACAACCCGCGCTTATACTCCAAGAGTATATTAAGAAAGCCTCCCGAGTGGCGCAGTGGTCTAAGGCACTGCATCGCAGTGCTAGCTGTGCCACTAGCGACTCCTGTGGCGGACCAGGTGCAATACACGCGGACACGGTGGTCAGGTGTACGGCGTTTCCTCCAACACATTGGTGCGACTTGCCTGGGTTGTGTTTCGGAGGACGCACGGCTCTCGACTGCCTCTCCTGAGTCCGTACGGGACTTGCAGCGATGGGACAATTGGGTAGGTAAAAAAATAGAAGAGAATACTAAGAAGCCAATAAGTGGCAACATGGGTAGCTGGAGAAGACTCCCCAGAACAGAGGGCTCTGTGGGAGAGTCGTCGTCGCTAGCCTATCCAAGAACTAGATTCTACCAGATGCACACACCCGCATAGTGGTTGTTTTGGCGGTGTCGGAACTGTGTTAGACGTCAAATCCACAAGCGGCTCACGGCATTATACATATCACGGACATTGCTATTGGCTGCATTGCAGTTTCGCAGGGCTCCTTTCCCCTATTTTTACAGATACTTTCCCACCTTGTGTGTGTTTGGGGGGGGGGGGGACACTGGAATGTGTGATGTCATATACACCTCAATGAAGCTGATAGAAATCTGCATTATTTTGGTCAATTTAAGTGTCATTTCCATATAGTCTACACTTTATTTCTCGTTCTGAAATATTTAAGCGAGTGGGACGGGTGTGGCTTCGTGACAATGACTACACGAGCAGCCGCTCACCCATTTGACAGCCCCAACGCAGTTACACCTCCGACATATCGCGTACAATAAGTAATCCGATCTGCTATGCTGGTGTCGGTTATCTCTGGTTAACGCGGAATTGATTGCTCTCCCTCAGACACTGGGCGGAATCAGATCACAATGCAAACAGTCAAACTAAACAATAAGGCCACACTTCTGAACTTACCTTACCACACCTGTAGCTGTCATCTAAATTGTGCAGAGGGATTTTAATATCCTAAACTTCTAAAATCGTCACGAATAAGAGACAACACAATCCTCAAAATATCAATACATTTGATCAAAATCTTTTATACAGTAAACGTTTTTGTTTTGTTTGTTTTTATACGAGAAAGAAAAGCCTTATACATAAGACCAGCTGAGAAATACAGCACCAGGAGGTTGTCCTACAATTTAAACAGTAACAACATGTGACTGTACTAGTATCACACTGCCATTGAAGAACACATTCACAGCAATCTGATAAATAAACCAGAAAAAAATGTATATACATAATTCCTTCTGAAGGAATTTTAGAAATTGCCTCATCAAAAAAAGCATCAGGGAAATGTGTTAAATTCAAACGCATAATAAAACAAGTTAAAACCATTGGAACATTTGCAGTTTAAGGATACAGTTAAGAAGTATCAACTGTTAGTGGTAATTTAAAAATGTAAACAATTATACATTCCTATCTCGCAGACGCGTAACATTTCAGAGTTCTTGAGTCATTCAAATCTTGTAATCCTGACAATTCCACATCAACCCTACCAAATTTAGTACAGACCTCCACCTATGCTTTGTCCCAGATCCCTGATGACATCACTTGGCGTTCTTCTGGCATCATGGAAAGCTGCCAGTGGCTTCCTGGCCATCTTCAACATGTATCTTCTCTTGCTCCCTCCAAAGCCTGACAAAAAGGAATCAAAAAGCCACCCTAAGGATAACTCATGTGGGACAGAAAAACTCTGTGTGGAACTAAGAATAACTTAATGAGTTATACAAACATATGTTACACTGTATCCACACATTGTGTTGACTGTACGCTTGTTTATTCCATGTAACTCTGTGTTGTTGTTTCTGTCGCACTGCTTTGCTTTATCTTGGCCAGGTCGCAGTTGTAAATGAGAACTTGTTCTCAACTAGCCTACCTGGTTAAATAAAGGTTAGATAAAATAAAAATGTCCTACCCTTTCTCTAAGCCCACACTACCTGCCCCAAGATGGGTCAGAAAGACACTGTATCATGCCAAACCGAAAGGTATGCGCACACCAGTGTTTCCCAACTCCAGTCCTCGAGTGCCCCCAACAGTACACATTTTTGTAGCACACCTGATTCAACTTGTCAACTAATCATCAAGCCCTCAATGAGTTGCGTCTGTCCAGGGATACCACAAAAATGTATGCTGTTGGGAGGACTGGAGATCAGAAATACTGGATTACACCACTGACCTTTGGCTCCCAAACAGATAACCGAGGACTCCTCCAGTCCCCATCCAGAATCCATTCCCAGTTCCTCCAGCAGCACGGGCCCCTGCAAAGTGCTGCTGTCAGCTGTAGTCACTGTGGAACCCGTACCCAGGGCTGGCACCGTAGCCAGCAGAACTAGCATATCCTTCGGCAGAACCGGGGGATCCAGAAGCACCAGGGAACCCGGAAGTGGAACCTGAAGAGAAACCTAGGATAGAGAAAGATACCATTTATGATCGGTGACAGCCTGGTCCCAGATCAGTTTGTGCCATCTTGCCAACTACTATGGTCATGCCAATTGGCAATACAGCACAAACTGATCTAGGACCAGGCTACATACTTGAACCATAAATATAAGCAAGGGTGTGTAAGCAGACGGCGTAGGTGTAGACTTTAGCCCACCTGTGAAGTCTGGCTTGAATCCAGGAGGTGGTGGCCCATGGGGATTGTAGCCATTATCAGGGAACTGCCAGCATTGTCCTAGATTCGTCGGTCCATTCAGGAAAAGCTTGTACATACCATAGGCCAGAAACAATAGCAGAGCGACTATCACTAACCCACTGGAATCTTTCCCGGTAGAACTCTGTTGTCTGTTGTTGCAATGGTGATGCTGGTTGTTGTTGTCGGAGGAACCCTTGAAGCTGGATGCGAAGTCACTGAAGCCACCTGAGAAATCTTTTTTTTTTTTTTTCAAGACCTCTGCAATCCGCCCTGGCATGCTGTCAATTAACTTCTGGGCCACATCCTGACTGATGGCAGCCCATTCTTGCACAATCAATGCTTGGAGTTTGTCAGAATTTGTGGCTTTTTGTTTGTCCACCCACCTCTTGAGGACTGACCACAAGTTCTCAATGGGATTAAGGTCTGGGGAGTTTCCTGGCCATGGACCCAAAATATTGATGTTTGTTCCCCGAGCCACTTAGTTATCACTTTTGCCTTATGGCAAGGTGCACCATCATGCTGGAAAAGGCATTGTTTGTCACCAAACTTTTCCTGGATGGTTGGGAGAAGTTGCTCTCGGAGGATGTGTTGCTACCATTCTTTATTCATGGCTGTGTTCTTAGGCAAAATTGTGAGTGAGCCCACTCTCTTGGCTGAGAAGCAACCCCACACATGAATGGTCTCAGGATGCTTTATTGTTGGCATGACACAGGACTGATGGTAGCGCTCACCTTGTCTTCTCCGGACAAGCTTTTTTCCGGATGCCCCAAACAGTCGGAAAGGGGATTCATCAGAGAAAATGACTGTACCCCAGTCCTCAGCAGTCCAATCCCTGTACCTTTTGCAGAATAGTCTGTCCCTGATGTTTTTCCTGGAGAGAAGTGGCTTCTTTATTGCCCTTCTTTACACCAGGCCATCCTCCAAAAGTCTTCGCCTCACTGTGCGTGCAGATGCACTCACACCTGCCTGCTGCTATTTCTGAGCAAGCTCTGTACTGGTGGTGCACCGATCCCGCAGCTAAATCAACTTTAGGAGACAGTCCTGGCCCTTGCTGGACTTTCTTGGGTGCCCTGAAGCCTTCTTCACAACAATTGAACCCCTCTCCTTGAAGTTCTTGATGATCCGATAAATGGTTGATTTAGGTGCAATCTTACTCGCAGAAATATCCTTGCCTGTGAAGCCCTTTTTGTGCAAAGCAATGATGATGGCACATGTTTCCATGCAGGTAACCATTGTTGACAGAGGAAGAACAATGATTCCAAGCACCACCCTCCTTTTGAAGCTTCCAGTCTGTTATTCAAACTCAATCAGCATGACAGAGTGATCTCCAGCCTTGTCCTCGTCAACACTCACACCTGTGTTAACGAAAGAATCACTGATATGATGTCAGCTGGTCCTTTTGTGGCAGGGCTGAAATGCAGTGGATTTTTTTGGGGGGGATTCAGTTCATTTGCATGGGACTTCGCAATTAATTGCAATTCATCTGATCACTCTTCATAACATTCGGGAGTATATGCAAATTGCCATCATATAAACTGAGGCAGTAGACTTTGTGAAAATTAATATTTGTGTCATTCTCAAAACTTTTGGCTACGACTGTACTTGCCCTTATACAGGGTGAGTACCTGCACGTCTCGGAGCAAAACACTACCTGGAGCTGTATAGAGAAGAATAATTATTCTCCATTACAGGCATTATAAGGCAGAGCAAATAGGCTACTGATGAAAAACGTATGGCAAATTGGCAATCCTCAACAACTGAGTTATTATGTGTAGAATATGTTTATAATATGATGTTGCCTCAGCCTCCCTTGTATGCATTCTGGATCTTTGATCTTTACGGCACAAAAGCAAAAGGCCCGCAGCTATTCTTGATCAAGAACACTAATATCCACCTGCCTAGCTAGCCATTTCTGAAATTGGTACAATGAGCAAGAACCAGAGATATTTTAGCTATAATCGTGTAGCCTAAACGTTTTTGCAAGAAAGAGAACTAGATTCTAGAAAGTGAATAGCTATTATGCGGAAATAAACACTGGCCTTCATTCCAACTTCTGATGTGAGCTACAGAGAGGAAAAGCAAAACGATTCGAAGCAATCCCTTAATCGTTTATCCTGGGCAAGAAAAATAGATAAGTTTACTCGACTGATGAAACCACAACTTCCGGGTGTAACGTCATCTGTTTTGAGCAGGAATGAGCCAATCACGAGCAAGCACGATAGTGCTGTTATGTTCATTCCTCCGTGGCGCCCTCTAGCGTACATATCTAGGTGGCTAATGATAGAAGAGAGGATTATAGTCATGTGATGTACTTTTAGGCCAGGCTAATGGAGATGGTGTTTATCCAGATGACTTTCCTTTTTTGTCCATATAGTCTTGCTCTATTGTCACGCCCTGACCGTAGAGATCCTTTTTATGTCTCTATTTTGGTTGGTCAGGGCGTGAGTTTGGGTGGGCATTCTATGTCTGGTGTTCTATGTTGTCCTTGTTTTGTATTTCTATGTGTTTGGCCTGGTATGGTTCCCAATCAGAGGCAGCTGTCTATTGTTGTCTCTGATTGAGAATCATACTTAGGTAGCCTGTTCCCACCTGTGTTTGTGGGTGGTTGTTTTCTGTTTTGTGTGTTCACCTTACAGAACTGTTCGTTTGTCGTTTTTGTTCAGTTGTTTAATTAAAATAATGAACACTTACCACGCTGCACCTTGGTCCTCTTCTCCTTCTCCCGACGACATTCGGTACATCTATGGGCTCTTCAAAGCTGGATGTGATATAAGCCCAATGTTCCTATGATTTGAATTAATACCAATACTGTACTTGATAAATGTGAAATCAAAAATACTCTGACAAGGTTGTTTGTTTCAGTTATCAATATTTTATTTATATATATTATAAATTTTGTCATGAATACAAAGTGTTATGTTTGGGGCAAATCCAATTAACACATTACTGAGTATCACTCTCCATATTTTCGAGCCTAGTGGTGGCTGCATCATGTTATGGGTATGCTTGTAATCGTTAAGGACTGGGGAGTTTTTCAGGATAAAAAAAAGAACATAATGGAGCTAAGCACTGACAAAATCGAGGAAAATCTGGTTCAGTCTGCAGTCTGCTTTCCACCAGACACTGAGAGATGTGTTTTAGGTTATTGTCCTGCTGAAAGGTTAATTCAAGGCTAAATCTACACCGGAGTTGCTTACCAAGAAGACAATGAATGTTCCTTTGTGGCCGAGTTACAGTTTTGATTTTTTTGACTTAAATCTTCTTGAAAATCTAAGACAAGACCTGAAAATGGTTGTCTAACAATAATCAACAACACATTTGACAGCGCTTGAAGAATTTTTAAAAGAATAATGGGCAAATGGTGCACAATCAAAGCTCATAGAGACTTTTGCCAGAAAGACTCACAGCTGTAATCGCTACTAAAGGTGATTTTACCATGTATTGACTCAAGAGGGTTGAATACTTACATACATTTTATATTTCTTAATTTCATTTACTAAATTAGCAAAAATTTCTAAACATGTTTTCACTTTGTCATTATGGGGTATTTTGTGTAGATGGGTGAGAATTTTTTTACATTTTGAATTCAGGCTGTAACACAAAATGTGTAATAAGTCAAAGGGTATGAACACTTTCTGAAGGCACTACATACGGTACATACATACAGGCAAAAGATGTAGCTTTTTTTTGTTGCAGTATTACTTTAGTGCCTTGTTGCAAACAGGCTGCATGTTTTGGAATATATTTATTCTGTACAGCAGTGGAGGCTGCTGAGGGGAGGATGGCTCATAATAATGGCTGGAATGGCATCAATGGTATCAAACACATCAGATATTTGGTTTCCATGTGGTTGATACCACTCCATTCCAGCCATTATTATGAGCCGTCCTTCCCTCAGCAGCCTTCACTGCTGTACAGGCTTCCTTCTTTTCACTCTGTCAATTAGGTTAGTATTGTGGAGTAACTATACTGTTGTTGATCCATCCTCAGTTTTCTCCTATCACTGCCACTAAACTCTGTAACTGTTTTAAAGTCACCAATGGCCTCATGGTGAAATCCCTGAGCGGTTTCCTTCCTCTCTGGCAACTGAGTTAGGAAAGACGCCTGTATCTTTGTAGTGACTGGGTGTATGGAAACACCATCCAAAGTGTAATTAATAACTTCACCATGCTCAAAGGGATATTCAATGTCTGTTATTTTTGGTAACCATCTACCAATAGGTGTCCTTCTTTGCAAGGCATTGGAAAACCTCCCAGGTCTGTGTGGTTGAATCGGTGTTTGAAAATCCCTGCTCGACTGACCTTACAGATAATTGTATGTGTGGGGTACAGAGATTAGGTAGTCGTTCAGAAATCATGTTAAACACTATTATTGCACACAGAGTGAGTCCATGCTTATTATGTGACTTGTTAAGCACATTTTTACTTCTTAACTTATTTAGGCTTGCCATAACAAAAGGGGTTGAATACTTATTGACATTTCAGCTTTTCATTTTTAATTAATTTGTAAAAAATATATCGAAAAACATAATTCCACTTTGATATTACGGGGTATCGTGTGTAGGCCAGTGACACAAAATCTCAACTGAATCCATTTTAAATTCAGGCTGTAACACAACAAAATGTGGAAAAAGTCAAGGGGTGTGAATACTTTCTGAAGGCACTGTAGGTCAGTTGTATAAAACATATTTGATATCAGTGTGTGTCTCTAAACTAGTTGATTATCAGCGGGGAAACAGTGAGTTAACATTTGAACCATCTATAAGTTGCTAATTAAAAAGGTCCGGAGGGGGCATGTCTGTACAGAACCAAAACATAAATAATACAAACACAAAAAATAAATACAAAGGAAAAATAAAGTCCAAACTTTTCCGCCTACCCACAATTCAAATCCATGTTTTCATCTTCGTTGTCGATATTGTGAGGCAACATTGTATTGGTAAACTAAACGGATTTGAACAAATTTGATTGGAAGTGCCATATATATCTTGAGTCCAGGGGTAGCTATACAAACTAAGTACGATACCACAGATACTGTTTATACTCACAGTTCAATCAGATGTTAGCTCCTATTCAAGCGTTTCAGAGTAAGTGTGCTGATCTAGAATCAGGTCCCCCTTCTTATTCATTATGAATTAAAAGTCAAAACTGATCCTAGATCAGCACTCCTACTCCGAGAAGCGTTTTCAATACAAGCCTTGTTGTTCCTTAGCTATTAGCTGTTAAAAAGGCAACGTAAAAACAATACTGTTTGTTCTCTGGTTTACAGACACACAAACAAAACATTAGATACAAAATAAAGAGAAGAAACCACAAAGGTCAATTGTTGTCCTATTATTCAGAAAAAATAGAGCAGGAGACTCCTTGGAGAAATAATAAATATAATGAATTACTGGAGTATAACAAGCCATTATTATACAAAGAAACTGATGTATACTGAATATTATAGCTTTCATGTCTTTGATAAAACCAAAAAAGTATTGATTTGACTTTTTCTATATAGCCCACTGCTTTTGACCAGGGCACATAGGGCCCATAGGGCTCTGTGCTTTTGACCCCTGTACTTTTGACCAGGGCTCATAGGGCCCATAAGGCTCTGTGCTTTGACCAGGGCCCATAGGGCTCTGTGCTTTTGACCAGGGCCCATAAGGCTCTGTGCTTTGACCAAGGCTATAGGGCTCTGTGCTTTTGACCAAGGCTCATAGGGCTCTGGTCAAAAGTAGTGAACTACATAGAGAATAGGGTGCTATTTCGGACCCTTAAAACACTGGAAGGCTGGAAATTACATGATTTGGGTCCAGTATGTTTCCTGCATTGTCTTTGCTCTAGTCCAGAGAACCTATCTGTAACAAAAGGCATTAACACAGAGGTTTTATGTTCATCCTTTGAATAAATACTTCAACAGTTGGGAAACAGGTGGGAAAGGAAAACCAATCTTACAAATGAAGTTGCAGAGTGAACTACAAAATAGCCTGGTCCCAGATCAGTTTGTGCAAAAACATATCCTGGACCAGGCTAGTAACTGACAAAACATTTAACTATAAAATTGAGACTAGAGCCCAGTGAACGCAGAAATAATTAGCGTTGCGGCGGGTCGGTGTGAAAAAGCATAAAGCCACAGAACAGTATCAGTGCAGTATCTCAGAGATAGATAGAAGTGGAAAAGCAGTTACATTACATTCACAAGGTTTATGTTTGTTTTGTTCTGAATGAGAGAGAAAAAAATAGCAGAGCACCAGCTTTGGACAGAAGACATTATATATGATATACTGTAGTAGGTCGCCTTCTCTCTCTCACATACGCACACTTAGCTAACACTGATGCCCAATATCAAATCAACTCCTAGCCCCTACCCACTATACACCTCTGGAGATCAGAGGATTGGATACATGGAAGAAACACAGTGAACATGCCATCTAGACTAGCAGAAGGCAAAGTGTCGTTATTACCATATAACTTACACCTATCCAATCCTGTTAGATCTCCATAAGTGCATAGGGGGTAGAGGATCGGGGTTGATTTGGGACTGGGAGTGAGACTCACTCAATCTACCCCGCACCCTGCCCCGTGGTGCAGTTCCACCACAGGACACCAGAGGGCGACAAACACACACACACTCTCTCCTCCACCCCACACACACACCACTCTCCAACACACCTTATAAAACTGTACAGAAAAATCCCGAGCAGAATACAAGTACCAAAACACCTCTATTTTGGGTTTTCTCCTGATATAAGAAAGCCATTTTTTTTTTTTTTTTAACAAGATAGTATTCAATTACAACTTATTATACAAATACATAAACTATAGTGTACAAACTATTCGATTGGTTTCATTCAAAGTAACTACACTATTAAAATACTCTGCTATAAAAAGTTGGAAAAATACTTAATTGTTTCACTATGTAATCATACATCATCAGCCGGTAGGGATGGTATATTGATCTTAGCTCGTGTGAAGTAGGCCATCTTCTCCCTGCAAAGAGAGAAGAAATGGCTATCAATCAAGCAAATGTATTTATTAAACCCTTTTTACACCAGCAGTTGTTCACAAAGTGCTTTTACAGTAACCTGCCCATCAAGGCCTATCAGGATGGAGCATAACAAGTTCAGAGACTATACCCTGTTCTAACATGATCTTGTTCACATTCTGATTGTGCCCACATTTTTTGACAGGTGGAAACGATTAAAATACTTATTGTGATCTGATTGTGATCAGATCTTCTAAGTGCAAACAGACAAGATCAGGTCACGAGCAGGACGCATGTTAGCGGCAGGTATAAACAGGGCTTATATGACCAGTAGGGTCAGTTATCCAAGAACGCAAGACAAGATACAAAACAGTTCAAACCCTATGGTCAAAAAGTTGTCCATAAAGGAATAGGGGCTGAACGGAGGGATGTCTGTCTCACCTGAAAGACTGGACCTGTAGGGGGACCTTCTGACTCTGCTCTCTTAGCCGACACACGTCTTTGGAGGCCCTCCTCATCAGCTTCTCAGCCCGCTGCTCCTGACGCTGCTGTTCCTTAGACTGCTCCGCCTGGGACGGACGGAGACAGAGAAAGTGTTCATTGAATGAGAGAGACTGATAGATTCGAGAGAGAATTCCATAAAAGTGAGAGCAAGAAATTATTTTACTTCAGTTGCTCTGAAATGCAGGATACAGTGTCTTCCAATTGATGTGGATTCTGCATTCTTTATGCCAAATCTTACTATTCAAGTTGTGACCTGGGCAACGTTTTATTTATTTTAAAAGGGTCACTTCAGGTGAAAGCGAACGGCACCAGATTATACAGCCATTAAGTCTCTTCAGTGCCTAATCAAGCTTGAGAGAAAACCTGGGGCCAGAGACCTGGCATTAACTGCCGTTAGCTGCTATTAGTGAGAGTGGCTGATGGCATCATGGCATGGTAGAGTGCCTGGAGGGGCATAAGGGGGTACAGGGTATCCTTACACAAGCCATCAGATCCTGAGTGCCATTCAAACCATTCCAAAACATTGTGATGTCGAGTGGCCTTGGCCTAGTCCTTCTATCACAGCTGGACATTAGCAGTGTGTATGCATGTGCATACTGTATCTATCATATGTCTATCCAGCCACGTGCCTGTCTCTCGGCCTGCTCCAGCAGCCTGTGAAACCTGTGGTCGTGCAGCACGGACCCAGGCAGCTCCGTCTCTCCCCGGGCCTTCAGGGCCTCCAGGTGGGCCCTCAGGTCCCTCAGGGCTTGGAGCTCGTCGTTCAGACGGCTCTGACGCGTTCGCGAAGCCTGGAGGGCCAGCTCCAAGTCCAGGGAGGTCCGGGTGTTTGTCTCCCCGGCTCCGCCATGCCTCCGCACCACCACCGGCTGGCACAGGGTCTGAGGGAGGGAGAGGGGGGGAGAGAGAATGAAAGAGCAATGCCTAAATAGTTGGTTCCTTATACTGCACATTGTTTTTGGTTTTTAAAAATATGTTTATTATTTTCCAATAAAAAAAAGAAGACAAAGATACATTGACATTCAGTGTAGTGTTGAATGGAATGGCATATTTAGAGGACATAACAAAACGTAACTCATATATCCCAAAAAATGTAAATGCTGTTATGTGGTACATATTAGAAGACAGCATATAGAAATTACAATCAGTCTAGTTAAACCCAAAATAAATATGGAGTGGAGTACAGCGCAGAGTAGCAGCAGATCATCAGCCCAGTTATGAAGGTGGACTAGACCATTTATCCAGTATCGGCTGTCATATTTTGTAAAACATTGGACTTCTATTGGAGGTATTGTATGGAATATATTGCACATTGTTGAAGAACATTCTCAACATTGCTCTTCAGATTATGATGAGTTTCATGGTATTTATTGCAAAGATCTGTGCTCTTTTGCCTGATGAAAATGTACCCCTTTATTGACCAAATCACTGAAACTGAATGCAAGATAAAGAGAGAACAAACGTTACACTCACCCTCTTAACCCTTAGGCTGCGTCTCTCCGAGGTGTTCCGGACAAACGGGCACTTTTTGGATAATGTGGAGCTGTCGCTATCGCTCCGGTTCAACTGTAAGAAGAAGGAGAGATGAAGAGAGTGGGAAGAGAGAGGGAAGAGTAGAGAACAGGAACATCCACTGGTGTTAGTCTGGGAAAGCTCTGCGGTAGTTTGCTCTTTGGTCTGGGATTGGGGTGTGTGAGGGTGTGTGTGTTTCTGTGTGTGAGCGTGTATCTAAAAAATGACACCTCTATTCGAGGTGCGACCCGACCCCGGATTTGGCCCGGTTGCCATTTTAACGCCCAGGAAATAGATTTTTATTCTACAACAGAGGAAGGATGCTGTAGTTAGTGTCAGAGAGTCTGATTTGAGCAGTCAACCCCCTGGGCATGTTCCAGCAGACACCCCATGTCTCAACCTGTGGCACTGCTGCCTCTATATCCATGACTTTACAGACAAATGCACAACTGGTTTCCAACTGGGATTTCAACTGGGGTTCCAACTGGTGTTTTAACTGGGGTTTCAACAGGGGTTCCAACAGGGGTTTCAACTGGGGTTCCAACTGGGGTTTCAACTGGAGTTTTAACTGGGGTTCCAACTGGTGTTTTAACTGGGGTTTCAACAGGGGTTTCAACAGGGGTTCCAACTGGGGTTCCAACTGGGGTTTTAACTGGGGTTTTAACTGGGGTTCCAACTGGTGTTTTAACTGGGGTTTCAACAGGGGTTTCAACAGGGGTTTCAACAGGGGTTCCAACTGGGGTTTTAACTGGGGTTTTAACTGGGGTTTTAACTGGGGTTTTAACTGGGGTTCCAACTGGTGTTTTAACTGGGGTTTCAACAGGGGTTCCAACTGGGGTTTTAACTGCGGTTTCAACAGGGGTTCCACCTGGGGTTTTAACTGGGGTTCCTACTGGGGTTTTAACTGGGTTCCTACTGGGGTTTCAACTGGGTTCCAACTGGGGTTTCAACTGGGGTTTCAACTGGAGTTCTAAGAAGTGTTTCCCTCTCTGTGTGTTGTAGATGTGAATCCTGTCAGAGCAAAATTCATGCAGTACTTACATATTTCAGTGTGTGTGTGTGCATGTACAGTGAGCACCATAATTCATTGGACAGTGATTTGTTTTTGTTATTTTGGTTCTGTACTCTAGCACTTTGAGTTTGAAAGGATACAATGACAACGAGGGTGAAGTGCAGACTGTCAGCTTTAATTCGAGGGTATTTTCATACATATCGAATTCACCGTTTAGAAATTATAGAAGCTTTTGTACATAGTCCTCCCCATTTTCGGGCATCAAAAAACATTGGACAGTTTAACATAATGTAGAATAAAGTAATCTTTGTTAATATTTGGTCGCATATCGTTTGCATGCTGGGCATCTTCCCTGGTGATGCTCTGCCAGGCCTGTACTGCAGCCATCTTCAGTTCCTGCTTGTTTCGGGGACTTATTGCCTTCAGTCTCCTATTCAGCATGTAAAATGCATGTTCAATTGGATTCAGATCTGGTGATTGACTCGGCCAGTCAAGAATTATCCACTTTTTGGCCATCAAAAACCCCTTCGTTGCTCTAGCAGTATGTCTAGGGTCATTGTCTTGTTGCATGATGAAGTGCCGTCCAATGAGTTTATCTGAGCAGATAAAGTATTTCTGTAGACTTCAGAATTCATTGTTCTACTTCTGTCTGCAGTCACATCATCGATGAAGACAAGTGAGCCTGTTCCACTGGCAGCCATACAGGCCCAAGCCATAACACCCCCTCCATCATGTTCCACTGGCAGCCATACAGGCCCAAGCCATAACACCCCCTCCATCATGTTCCACTGGCAGCCATACAGGCCCAAGCCATAACACCCCCTCCACCATGTTCCACTGGCAGCCATACAGGCCCAAGCCATAACACCCCCTCCACCATGTTCCACTGGCAGCCATACAGGCCCAAGCCATAACATCCCCTCCACCATGTTCCACTGGCAGCCATACAGGCCCAAGCCATAACACCCCCTCCACCATGTTCCACTGGCAGCCATACAGGCCCAAGCCATAACACCCCCTCCACCATGTTCCACTGGCAGCCATACAGGCCCAAGCCATAACATCCCCTCCACCATGTTCCACTAGCAGCCATACAGGCCCAAGCCATAACACCCCCTCCACCATGTTCCACTGGCAGCCATACAGGCCCAAGCCATAACACCCCCTCCACCATGTTCCACTGGCAGCCATACAGGCCCAAGCCATAACACCCCCTCCACCATGTTCCACTGGCAGCCATACAGGCCCAAGCCATAACATCCCCTCCACCATGTTCCACTGGCAGCCATACAGGCCCAAGCCATAACACCCCCTCCACCATGTTCCACTGGCAGCCATACAGGCCCAAGCCATAACACCCCCTCCACCATGTTCCACTGGCAGCCATACAGGCCCAAGCCATAACACCCCCTCCACCATGTTCCACTGGCAGCCATACAGGCCCAAGCCATAACACCCCCTCCACCATGTTTCACAGATGAGGTGGTATGCTTTGGATCATGGGCATGTCTTTTTCTTCTCCACACTTTCCTCTTTCCATCACTCTGGTACATGTTAATCTTTGTCTCATCTGTCCACAATACTTTTTTCCAGAACTCTTGGGGCTCTTTTAGGTGCTTTTTAGCAAACTGTAATCTCACCTTTCTGTTCTTCAGTGGTTTGCATCTTGTAGTGTACCCTCTGTAGTCCTGCTGGTGTATGGTAGACTTTGACACATCTACACCTGCATCCAGGAGTGTTTTTGATCTGTTGGGCTGTTGTCAGGGGGGTTTTCTTCACCATAGAGAGTATTCCCGGTCATCCACTACAGTGGTCTTCCTCAGTCTACCAGGTCTTTTGACATAATTGAGTTCACCGGTTGTTTTTTTCTTGTTAATGATGAACCAAACTGTTGACTTGGGCATGCCCAGGGTTTTTGCAATGTTCCTGATTGATTGATTTTCATTTCTGAGCCTTATGACGGCCAGCTTCATTTGAATCGACACTGATGTCTTCCTCATGTTGTCACACCCCAACAACAACCTCTAAAGGCAATAGCAAAGTCTAGAATCAATACTATTCATCAACAGCTCTCCTGCATTCACTAACGACACAAATGAATACACCTGCCCAACGACACACATCTGTGAAGCCAATTCAACAAATACTTGTAGTACCTTAAAATGGGGAGACCATGTACAAAAGGTGCTGTCATTTCTAAACGGTTCATCCGATATGTATGAAAATACCCTCAAATTAAAGCTGACAGTCTGCACTTCACCCTCATTGTCATTGTATCCTTTAAAACTCAAAGTGCTAGAGTACAGAACCAAAATAACAAAAGAATGGTCACTGTCCAATGAATTATGGTGCTCACCGTATGTATACAACCCACTCACCCTGCAGATGTACTGGTTGCGCTCCCCAGGGGAGAAGGTTTGAGACCTCATGATCATACTGTTCCGCACGAAGCCTCTCTGAGCGCTGCGTGGTCCTGGTCCCAGGCTGGGTCTGTCTTTAGGCCTCACCGCCACACCACACATCTCTGTGTTCGTCTCCGCATCCACCTGGAGAAGGTTAGAGTATATTACAGCTACAGAGATGTGAGTTCACCAAATAAAAGTGGACTTTTTGAAGTGTGTGTGTGTGTGTCTAGATCTAAAGACTCTGGGTTTCACATTAAACACACCTCTCGAGGCCAGATTTCTTCATTCAGCCGGGTGTGTGTGTGTGTGTCAGAGCACACGTGGCTTACCAGCGTTGGTCCTTCATTTGCCTGAGGGAGTCTCTCTTTACATCTCCTCTCCTCCTCTTCCTCTCTGGCTGGCTCTTCTCGACACTTCTCCTCCCTCTCCTCCCCTCCGTACGCCTGCCCAGAGCCAGCAAACTTCTTCTCTGCCTTGACAGAATCCTTCCTCTCCTCCTCCTCCCCCTCTTCTTCCTCCTCCAGTCCGAGGACCAGTTGAGGGCTGTCCTCTCCCAGCATGCTCAGCCTGTCATGAGAGGAGAGGTCAGGGGTCAGCCATATTGTTACATGCAATACAACCTGCCTGGCTGGTATATTTGAGTCAAATGTTGATGTAGTCATGTTGTACGTCTTGAAAGTAAGACGGACACGTGTTTTTGCGAGAAGAAAATGTCCCCCTAAGTTTAATTTAATATTAAAACATACAATCTACCTGCAGTGAAGCCACTCAACATTTACATTCCATTCAGTCATCTAACCGTCTCCCATCCAGAGTGACCCACAGGAGCAACCATGGCCGAGCGCCCTGCCCAAGGTCACGTCGACAGACCTCCCACCAAGTCAAAAGGTGTTTGTAATGGTTATAAAGTGTCATCTGTGAGGGAGCTGTCAGTACCATTGGTCTCTGTCTTTCCCCAGCTGGCTCTGCCTCTCCAACTGTGATATGTGTGTGTATATGTGTGTGTACTGAAAGTAATGGTGTTTGTAATGGTAGTGAAGAGTAGGCTGTGAGTCAGTACCATTGGTGTCCGTCCATGTCCAGCTGGCTCGCTCTCTCCTTCTCCTCCAAGGCCAGCTCCTGTTCCACAGCCTCCAACTCGCTGGAGGTCCTCTGCAGCAGGGCCGACACCGCATCCTGACAACATACACACAACACAATATTGGAACGAGGCGCCACTACAGCCTGTGTCACAGCCGGCCGTGACCAGGAGCCCCATAGGGCGGTGCACAATTTGCACAGCGGCCCGGCGGGGTTTGGCCCGGGGGCTTTCCTTGGCTCGTCGCACTCTAGCGACTCCTTGCAGCGTGCCGGGCGCCTGCAAGCTGACTTCAGTCGTCAGTTGAATGATGTTTCCTCCAACACACTGGTGCGGCTGGCTTCTGGGTTACGCAAACAGTGTGTTGAGAAGCAGCTCGGCATGGCGGGTCCTGTTTCGGAGGACACATGACTCGACCTTCGCCTCTCCCGAGCCCGTTGGGGAGTTGCAGCGATGAGACCAGATCGTAACTACCAATTGGATATCACGAAATTAGGGGGAAAAAGGGGGTCAAATTACAACAACAACTTTCCATTTGACTTTCGTGTGCCGCCATCTGCGGTCGATACAGCTTGGCGATTGAGGCCTCCACTAGTCATTTCCCCTTCAGTAGAATATAATGCATATTCTGTATAACATAACCTGCATGCAGCAGTGAATTTGAACTGATCTCCAATCAAAGTGAAGTGGGCATATCCAGAAACATGTAGACTGAGGCAGGCGGTGTCAAGTGGTCTGAAGTGGTGGAGGAGGACTCACCATGTCCACGGGCCCTGCAGGGTGCTGCTCTGGCCCAGGGCCGGGTCTCTCCTGGCTGCCCTCTTCTATCTCTCTGCTCCTCTCACTGGTCAACAGGTTGTACCACACACTGGTCATATCCCCACTCACTGGAAGCTCTCCCAGACTCACATGGGCTCCAGCCTAGCGAGAGAGAGCGGAAGAGAAAGAGAGAGGATGACAGGAGAAAGATAATGACAAAAAGTGACAGAGTGTGCGCGAGAAAGTGTCTGTCAGATCGTCTGCCCATCTTTGGTCACATTCTTGACCCTGTCCCAGTCGTAATGGTTGACGTTGTTATAAGCAAGCAATATGTTGTTGTGTGGTAATTCTACAGTGTCAGCTCTGTATTTAGTTAACTGAGTGTTGGTAGGTGCTCAAAGCCTGTTGGTAAGTGTGTTTGTGCTGTGCATTGTATATGTACCAGGCAGTCCTCGGTGCGTCCGGGACCCACGGTGCAGGCGTCGATGCGGAGCGTCTTGTGCCGGAGGATGCCGTGCGGCGCGGCCGCCCTGAACACCTCGTTGAATGTCACGCTGTCAGGCAGCGCCACGGGCACCACGCGGGTCCTGAACAGACTGCTGATGTCACTGGAAGATGGGAGGAGCGCCACCCGGATGTATCTGTGGGGGGGGGGGGGCGGGAGGGAGAAAAGAGAGTTATACAAAAAACTTTCAAAAGAAAACGAGACATTTTCACAAGCAACTTCGAGTTCCAGAAGAAGACATTTCAATGCTGTTGAGGTCATGTCGTCCAATAACAACATAACACTCCTAAACTCAGAGAGTTAATGTGGAGACAGAGGCAGTAGGTTGGAAACGTGTACGTGGCCTGGGAAGTGTTGGGATAAAGGCTGGTTACCTCTGGTGTGTTGTGTTATTGAGATGTGTGCTCTTCTCTTTCTGCCTGCTGTTCTGTAGCTTCCGGCCAGAGCGCCTCGAGCATCTTTGAGGATTTCTCTCTCTGCTCCAGTTAACATTGACTCAAACACTTCCCGGGAAAAACCCCTCTCTGCTCTCTGCAAGACTCCTCTCCTCTCACCCGCAAACGAACCCCCACGCAGAAGACTCATCTGCATATGCATATTTCACAAACTACAAAGGAGCCCAAATTTTCACTCAAATTAGTTGAATGAGAATAAGATGAAGGAAGTTTGGTTGAAGAAAGAAAGAAAAAGAAAAAAAACAGAGTTAAAACGCCTAGCTACCACCTGCTAAGTTGTATCATATTTTTGGGGGAGATATTTCAGCTGAATGTTGTGCGAGGGATTCAAAGGCGTTTCCCCGCTGTTCGATTGGACACGAATGCCTTTTCAAGCCTGGGAACATGAGAGGGTGGATTAACTTCATTTTTCATTTTTGTCGGCCATAAAAAGGGTCTGCTGGCGGGAGAGAAAGCCGCGAGGGGTCTCCATAAATAATAACACGACAGAGCCCACCCACCCCTGCAGAGAGTAGACAAGACACAACTGTGTGATGTAAGGGCAAGTGTGTGTGTGTGTGTCTCAAGCTTTATTAGTCGTGTGTACGGGATACACATGGTATACACCAGCGCTATTCAGCTCTTACCCCACGAGGTCCGAAACCTGCTGGTTTTCTGTTCTACCTGATAATTAATTGCATCCACCTGGTGTCCCAGGTCTAAATCAGTACCTGATTAGAGGGGAACAATGAAAAATGCAGTGGAACGGGCTTCGAGGTCCAATGAAATGCTTACTTGCAGGTTCCTTCTGGACAATGCAACAACAATAAGAAATAATACAAGATAAGAATAGGAACATAGAGTCAAAGGCTCAGTAGAATAGAATAGACATTTTAGCATCAGTATAATACGGGGAGGCACAAGTTATTGTCCGATATTTACACGTGTTTTGGGGAAGGGGGGCAAGTGTTTCAATTGTGCGGTATTTAGCAATCATAATAGGAGTCTGGTAGCAGCAGTTGTGATGTGTGTGTAGATGTCTGTATGGGTGTGGATGTGTGTGTGTGTAGATGTGTGTATGTCTGTATGGGTGTGGATGTGTGTTAAGGTACGAAGAATCAGAGCAGGTGGTCAGTCCAGTTCAAGTGTTCAGCAGTCTGATGGCTTGTAGAAAGAAAGTGTCTCTGAGCCTGTTGGTATCAGACCTCATGCTCCGATAGCGTCTGCCCGACAGTGAGTGAACAGCTCGTGGCCGGGTTGTGTGGGGTCCTTGATGATGCTGCGGGCCTTCCTCAGGCACCGTTTCCAGTAGATGTCCTAGATGGGTGAGAGCACGGTCCCAGTGTACCGGGCCATCTGCACCACCCACTGGAGGGCCTTGCGGTCGTGGACGGAGCAATTCCCGTACCAGGCCGTGATGCAACCGATCAGGAAGCTCTCGACAGTGGTAGTATTTGGGTGCAGCGTGTGTGTGTGTAAGAGAGAGAGTTTGTGTTTCACAGAGAGGTGTGTGTGTGAGGGAGAGTTTGTGTTTCACAGAGAGGTGTGTGTGTGTGTGTGTGTGTGTGTGTGTGTGTGTGTGTGTGTGTGTGTGTGAGAGAGAGAGAGAGAGAGAGAGAGAGAGAGAGTTGTGTTTCACAGAAAGGTGTGTGTGTGTGTGTGTGTGTGTGTGTGTGTGTGTGTGTGTGTGTGTGTGTGTGTGTGTGAGTGAGAGAGTTTGTGTTTCGCAGAGAGGTGTGTGTGTGTGTGTGTGTGTGTGTGTGTGTGTGTGTGTGTGTGTGTGTGTGTGTGTGTGTGTGTGTGTGTGTGTGTGAGTTTGTGTTTCACAGAGAGGTGTGTGTGCGTGTGAGAGAGAGAGTGTTTGTGTTTCACAGAGGTGTGTGTGTGTGTGTGAGAGAGAGTTTGTGTTTCACAGAGAGGTGTGTGTGTGTGTGAGAGAGAGAGAGAGTTGTGTTTCACAGAAAGGTGTGTGTGTGTGTGTGTGTGTGAGTGAGAGTTTGTGTTTCACAGAGAGGTGTGTGTGCGTGTGTGAGAGAGAGTGTTTGTGTTTCACAGAGGTGTGTGTGTGTGTGTGAGAGAGAGTTTGTGTTTCACAGAGAGGTGTGTGTGAGAGAGAGAGTTTGTGTTTCACAGAGAGGTGTGTGTGAGAGAGAGAGTTTGTGTTTCACAGAGGTGTGTGTGAGGCTGTCCCTCCTATCCTCATCTCAGTCAGTCTCATACTTCTCTGAGAGCGAGAGAGACAGAGTGTAGTGTGTGTGTGTGTGTGTGTGTGTGTTTGTGAGAGGACATCACACCAGTTAAGTTGTGTTGTCTCGCTTGTCGTGATGTGTGTTTTGTCCTATATTTTTTATTTCATTACTTTTTTATCCCAGGCCCCCGTCCCCGCAGGAGGCCTTTTGCCTTTTGCCTTTTGGTAGGCCGTCATTGTAAATAAGAATTTGTTCATAACTGACTTGCCTAGTTAAATAAAGTTGAAATAAAATAAATAAAGCCAGCTCAGTATTGAGCTCTCTAGATTCAACATTGACACACGTCCCCAGAGCAGCTCGAACGCCTCCAGGTGCCAAGTCAACTCCACACTGACAGGCTGAGCACAGCGGCACTCTCAAAGTCCACATGGTCTGTAACACGCTGCGATGCTGTCTGTGTAAACGCAACACTGACAGAGTCTAGTTAGTACACACAGATATACGAATGAATGAAAGGAAAGATGGAATGAATGAATGAGTGAATGGGTGAATACTCACACTCTGGTAGTGGAGGGGACTGACAGGGCAGTAGGGTTTTGCAGCTGCATGATCACCATGACAAAACTGGAGTTGGCAGCATCATATCTGTAAACAACAACACTATCTTTCATTTGTCCGACAGCAGGGTAGGATGGAGTTATAGACATTGCGTAGCTTAATGTGTCTGTGTGTGTGTACTCTTACTTCAGGCCTATCTGGACCTGGGCAGACTCAGGAAGGACAGGCTCATCCTCCAGGTACACCGCCGGTTCATCAGACTCCATTGACCTACTAACATACACAGCAGGTTTTTCATTATTACCAATCAAAAAGAACGTCTGGAATATAAAACAGAGAACAGAGGTGGAGCAGAGGAGAGACAGGAGAGAAACAGGAGGGAGCAGAGGAGAGAGACAGGAGAGAAACAGGAGGGAGCAGAGGAGAGAGACAGGAGAGAGACAGGAGAGAGACAGGAGAGAAACAGGAGGGAGCAGAGGAGAGAGACAGGAGAGACAAGAGAGAGACAGGAGAGAAACAGGAGGGAGCAGAGGAGAGAGACAGGAGAGAAACAGGAGGGAGCAGAGGAGAGAGACAGGAGAGAGACAAGAGAGAGACAGGAGAGAAACAGGAGGGAGCAGAGGAGAGAGACAGGAGAGAGACAGGAGAGAAACAGGAGGGAGCAGAGGAGAGAGACAGGAGAGACAGGAGAGAGACAGGAGAGAGCAGAGGAGAGAGACAGGAGAGAGACAGGAGAGAAACAGGAGGGAGCAGAGGAGAGAGACAGGAGAGAGACAGGAGAGAGACAGGAGAGAAACAGGAGGGAGCAGAGGAGAGAGACAGGAGAGAGCAGAGGAGAGAGACAGGAGAGAGCAGAGGAGAGAGACAGGAGAGAGACAGGAGAGAGCAGAGGAGAGAGACAGGAGAGAGACAGGAGAGAAACAGGAGGGAGCAGAGGAGAGAGACAGGAGAGACAGGAGAGAGACAGGAGAGAAACAGGAGGGAGCAGAGGAGAGAGACAGGAGAGAGCAGAGGAGAGAGACAGGAGAGAGACAGGAGAGAGCAGAGGAGAGAGACAGGAGAGAAACAGGAGGGAGCAGAGGAGAGAGACAGGAGAGAGACAGGAGAGAAACAGGAGAGAAACAGGAGGGAGCAGAGGAGAGACAGGAGAGAAACAGGAGGGAGCAGAGGAGAGAGACAGGAGGGAGCAGAGGAGAGAGACAGGAGAGAGACAGGAGGGAGCAGAGGAGAGAGACAGGAGAGAAACAGGAGGGAGCAGAGGAGAGAGACAGGAGAGAGACAAGAGAGAGACAGGAGAGAAACAGGAGGGAGCAGAGGAGAGAGACAGGAGAGAAACAGGAGGGAGCAGAGGAGAGACAGGAGAGAGACAAGAGGGAGCAGAGGAGAGAGACAGGAGGGAGCAGAGGAGAGAGAGAGACAGGAGGGAGACAGGAGAGAGACAGGAGGGAGCAGAGGAGAGGAGGGAGAGAGACCGGAGGGAGCAGAGGAGAGGAGGGAGAGAGACAGGAGGGAGCAGAGGAGAGTGACCAGTGAGAGACAGGAGGGAGCAGATGAGAGAGACAGGAGGGAGCAGAGGAGAGAGACAGGAGGGAGCAGAGAGGAGGGAGACAGACAGGAAGGAGCAGAGGAGAGTGACAGGAGAGATGCAGGAGGGAGCAGAGGGGAGAGACAGGAGGGAGCAGAGGAGAGAGACAGGAGGGAGACAGGAGGGAGCAGAGGAGAGGGACAGGATGGAGCAGAGGAGAGAGACAGGAGGGAGCAGAGGAGAGAGACAGGAGTGAGCAGAGGAGAGAGACAGGAGTGAGCAGAGGAGAGAGACAGGAGGGAGCAGAGGAGAGGAGAGAGACAGGAGAGAGACAGGAGGGAGCAGAGGAGAGAGACAGGGGGGAGCAGAGGAGAGAGACAGGAGGGAGCAGAGAGAGACAGGAGGGAGCAGAGGAGAGAGACAGGAGGGAGCAGAGGAGAGAGACAGGAGGGAGCAGAGGAGAGAGACAGGAGGGAGCAGAGAGAGACAGGAGGGAGCAGAGGAGAGAGACAGGAGGGAGCAGAGGAGAGAGACAGGAGGGAGCAGAGGAGAGAGACAGGAGGGAGCAGAGAGAGACAGGAGGGAGCAGAGGAGAGAGACAGGAGGGAGCAGAGAGAGAGAGACAGGAGGGAGCAGAGGAGAGAGACAGGAGGGAGCAGAGGAGAGAGACAGGAGGGAGCAGAGGAGAGAGACAGGAGGGAGCAGAGAGAGACAGGAGGGAGCAGAGGAGAGAGACAGGAGGGAGCAGAGAGAGACAGGAGGGAGCAGAGGAGAGAGACAGGAGGGAGCAGAGGAGAGAGACAGGAGGGAGACAGGAGGGAGCAGAGGAGAGGGACAGGATGGAGCAGAGGAGAGAGACAGGAGGGAGCAGAGGAGAGAGACAGGAGTGAGCAGAGGAGAGAGACAGGAGTGAGCAGAGGAGAGAGACAGGAGGGAGCAGAGGAGAGGAGAGAGACAGGAGAGAGACAGGAGGGAGCAGAGGAGAGAGACAGGAGGGAGCAGAGGAGAGAGACAGGAGGGAGCAGAGAGAGACAGGAGGGAGCAGAGGATAGAGACAGGAGGGAGCAGAGGAGAGAGACAGGAGGGAGCAGAGGAGAGAGACAGGAGGGAGCAGAGAGAGACAGGAGGGAGCAGAGGAGAGAGACAGGAGGGAGCAGAGGAGAGAGACAGGAGGGAGCAGAGGAGAGACAGGAGGGAGCAGAGAGAGACAGGAGGGAGCAGAGGAGAGAGACAGGAGGGAGCAGAGAGAGAGAGACAGGAGGGAGCAGAGGAGAGAGACAGGAGGGAGCAGAGGAGAGAGACAGGAGGGAGCAGAGGAGAGAGACAGGAGGGAGCAGAGAGAGAGACAGGAGGGAGCAGAGGAGAGAGACAGGAGGGAGCAGAGAGAGAGAGACAGGAGGGAGCAGAGGAGAGAGACAGGAGGGAGCAGAGGAGAGAGACAGGAGGGAGCAGAGGAGAGAGACAGGAGGGAGCAGAGAGAGACAGGAGGGAGCAGAGGAGAGAGACAGGAGGGAGCAGAGGAGAGAGACAGGAGGGAGCAGAGGAGAGAGACAGGAGGGAGCAGAGGAGAGAGACAGGAGGGAGCAGAGGAGAGAGACAGGAGGGAGCAGAGAGAGACAGGAGGGAGCAGAGGAGAGAGACAGGAGGGAGCAGAGGAGAGACAGGAGGGAGCAGAGGAGAGAGACAGGAGGGAGCAGAGGAGAGGAGGGACACAGGAGAGAGGAGAGAGACAGGAGGGAGCAGAGGGGAGAGACGGGAGGGAGCAGAGAGACAAGATGGAAACAGGATGGAGCAGAGGAGAGAGACAGGAGGGACCAGAGGAGAGAGACAGGAGGGAGCAGAGACAGAGCGAGAGAGAGAGAGGAAAAGGTGTCCTTGGCTCATCGTCTAATTAAATCAAATCAAGGGGAGAGCAAGGGAGGACAGGAGGAGAGGGTATGAAAGAAAGAAAGAAACAGAAAAAAAAGAGCAAGCAGAGACAGAGAGCAAGTGACAGAGAGGAAGAAAGAAAGAGAGAAAAGGGGAGCGAGGGAAGGAGGGAGAAAGCTAGCTGAGAGAGACAAAGTCCACACCACACTGGTTGAAGGGATCAGCATCAAAGCACCCCTTTAGGGGGCAAGAGATGATGAAAGCGTTTGACCATAGGAGCATTTTTTGTGTGGAAAAACAGACATCAATGAGGCCATTCTAATCACGAACAGCCAAACTGGGCAACAGAGCCCATGCACTCTAATTAGAAAGACATAACTGGGCAACAGAACTCTGTGTGTCTGCATCTCAAACATCTCTCGTTTGACAAACAGACAGGGTTCCTTACATTCAGTCATTAAAGATCAGATTTAGCTTTGTCTCCAACTGTGTGATACACAAGAGACGAAGCTAATTGTGTGTGTGTGTGTGTGTGTGTGTGTGTGTGTGTGTGTGTGTGTGTGTGTGTGTGTGTGTGTGTGTGTGTGTGTGTGTGTGTGTGTGTGTCTGGTGAGTTGAGGAGCCTTCAGTTTGGTGTTTTAATTGAGGTCTTGTGGTTTTCTCATCACATCTTGCACCAAACATCGCAGGCATTCAGTTAAATGGAAAAAGAGGAGAGGAATAGGAGGTTAAAAGACTCATCATGACCCTTAGAGTGGAGCAACACTATTGGGAACAGCAGTACCTCAAGATAAAGGAGAGAGGGAGGAGAGGTGGGGAAGAGGTTGAGGACGAGGGGGGCAGAGGTTGAAAATGAAAGGCAGGCGAAGGGAGGGATGGAGAGTGCTGAAGAGAGAGAGCGTGTGCGATCGATCGAAATAATGAAAAGAGCTGGAAGTGAGTGTGACCCACCGTTTGACATTAGAGGCCTCGTACACCCCACTGTCCCCGGCCACGGACTCGTCTGACACGGCTGCTGACACACAGGCGGGCCTGTCCTCCCCCGGCCTCTGGAGGTCCACGTCTGACAACACAGACGAAGACATGAAGTAAGACACCAGAGTTGATATGTGCGGGTGGCTGCTGCTCTGCTTGCAGGGTCCTCGAGAAAAGCGTTGTCAATGAGCATCGTTTCCTTAATTAAATTAAATAAAAAACATGTATTTTCGTATATCTACGAGACACATCCGAGGCGTAAGACATAGATGTGATGGGAACCTATGAACTCAGCATGAGTGATTCAGCGTTTCCTAACTCCACTCCTCCAGTCCCTCCACCAGTACACGTTTTTGCTGTAACCCTGGACAAGCACCCCTGATTCAACTTGTCAACTAATCATCAAGCCCTTGAGTTGAATGCAGAGTATTTGTTCAGGGATACAATACAAATGTGTGGTGTTCGGGGAACTGGAGGACTGGCGATGGGAATGTGTGCTGTTTCAGTGCAGCTCCATTTTGAGCTGCTAGGTGGCAGCGTTGCGCCATGCAGCGCAAGGCATTTCTAATCAGTGGTAAATTCCAATGAAGGGAGGAAGGAAGGAAGAATTTCCCGTATGAATAAAGCCAGTCCTCTCTGGAAACACGGAAAGTAGTTGCCTCAGAAATCTCTAAACTGTTGGATATGATGTAGGTGTGTGATGTCAAATGTTTGCTTAATTTGATAACTTGTTTTTCTCTCTCTCTCTATATATATATATATATATATATATTTTTTAATATATTTTTTTATATATATTATGAGTTGTCCAAGGTTGGGGATTGGGTGGGTCCGCCAGGGGTATGTTTGGAATTTTTTTAAAGGGTGGGGAAAGTGTAATACTTTATTTGTATGATTGTATTGCTCTTGTGACCCAATAAAAAAAAATTGTTCACAAAAAAAAGGAAGAATTTGAACACAGCAAATATCTCACCTGTAATACTCTCTCTGAGGGTAGCCAGTGCCCCTCTCCCTTCCCTCCCCCCCTCCCCTCCTCTCTCCCTCTCCCCCGTCTCCGGCTCAAACATCCCCATCCCCTGGCCGTCGTAGAATCCCAGGCTGAGACCGCCAAAGTCCGACACCACCAGACCGACGTCCCCGTCCCCAAAGTCCTGTGGGCCTGCCGACGGGAACGCGCCGACCCCCTCCAGCACCAGCGGCGAGCTCGGCGGCGAGAGAGAAGACAACGACGACCTCGAGGAAAGCGACGTCACCGACTTGGACGGCTCGGACGGCTTCGAGGACACCTCAACCAGCGGCGCTAATGGGACCAGGTCAGTGGTACCGGTTCCGACGGCGTGTGTGTGAAGCGACGTGTTGTGTGGGTGTGGGTTCTCCACCTCGTGTTCGTGGATGGTGGTGATAGTTCCTGGGGGGTCTCCCCGCCTGTAGGTTATCCCAGAGGGGGTCAGGGGCTCCTGGAGGAGCAGGTCCAGTTTACACTGGTAGTCCAGGTCTAAGGGAGAGGGGGGTTCTGCAGGGGTGTAGTAGAGGTCTCCGGAGGAGAGGGAGTTGAGGGAGCCGCGGGAGGAGGATGTGTTGAGGGAGCCACGGCTGGAGGCCAGAGAACCCAGGCTGCTGCCTGATGAGACGGACAGGGTACTGGCCGACAAACTGTAAGGGAGAGAGAGAGAGAGAACACACATTAAACACACAGCCACACGCACGATGAGCAAGCACCTCAAAAAGCAACGTTTTATTTACTGTAGCTGTATGTATGTGTATTGGAGGAACACTTTGGCTGAGTTTAGACAGGCCGCCCAATTCTGATCTTTTTTCCCACTAAATGGTCTTTGGACCAATCACATCAGATCTTTTGAAATCAGATCTTTTTCAGAACTGATATAATTGGTCAAAACCCAATTAGTGAAAAAAAGATCAGAATATGGCTGCCTTTGTAACTGCAGCCTTAGAGCAAGAGTGTATTTGCGTATAGGTATACAAGTGTGAAGTGCACACGCCCACACACACACACACACACACACACACACACACACACACACACACACACACACACACACACACACACACACACACACACACACACACACACACACACACACACACACACACACCTCTTGAGCTGAGAGTGGAGCAGTGTGGTCAGTCTGGTTGATTCCTCCAGTTTCTGTACCAGGACTCGTCTCCTCTCCTGCACCTTCAACCTAGAGAGACAAATCATTACTGGTACAACATGTCTGGGACAGAACACATATCCATGTCTGGGACATAGAAAACATATCCATGTCTGGGACAGAACACATATCCATGTCTGGGACATAGAACACATATCCATGTCTGGGACATAGAACACATATCCATGTCTGGGACATAGAACACATATCCATGTCTGGGACATAGAACACATATCCATGTCTGGGACATAGAACACATATCCATGTCTGGGACAGAACACATATCCATGTCTGGGACATAGAACACATATCCATGTCTGGGACAGAACACATATCCATGTCTGGGACATAGAACACATATCCATGTCTGGGACAGAACACATATCCATGTCTGGGACAGAACACATATCCATGTCTGGGACAGAACACATATCTATGTTTGGGACAGAACACATATCTATGTTTGGGACAGAACACATATCCATGTCTGGGACAGAACACATATCTATGTCTGGGACAGAACACATATCTATGTCTGGGACAGAACACATATCTATGTCTGGGACAGAACACATATCCATGTCTGGGACAGAACACATATCTATGTCTGGGACAGAACACATATCTATGTCAGGGACAGAACACATATCTATGTCTGGGACAGAACACATATCTATGTCTGGGACATAGAACACATATCCATGTCTGGGACAGAACACATATCCATGTCTGGGACATAGAACACATATCCATGTCTGGGACATAGAACACATATCCATGTCTGGGACATAGAACACATATCCATGTCTGGGACATAGAACACATATCCATGTCTGGGACATAGAACACATATCCATGTCTGGGACAGAACACATATCCATGTCTGGGACATAGAACACATATCCATGTCTGGGACAGAACACATATCCATGTCTGGGACATAGAACACATATCCATGTCTGGGACAGAACACATATCCATGTCTGGGACAGAACACATATCCATGTCTGGGACAGAACACATATCCATGTCTGGGACAGAACACATATCTATGTTTGGGACAGAACACATATCTATGTTTGGGACAGAACACATATCCATGTCTGGGACAGAACACATATCTATGTCTGGGACAGAACACATATCTATGTCTGGGACAGAACACATATCTATGTCTGGGACAGAACACATATCCATGTCTGGGACAGAACACATATCTATGTCTGGGACAGAACACATATCTATGTCAGGGACAGAACACATATCTATGTCTGGGACAGAACACATATCTATGTCTGGGACAGAACACATATCCATGTCTGGGACAGAACACATATCCATGTCTGGGACAGAACACATATCCATGTCTGGGACAGAACACATATCTATGTTTGGGACAGAACACATATCCATGTCTGGGACAGAACACATATCCATGTCTGGGACAGAACACATATCCATGTCTGGGACAGAACACATATCCATGTCTGGGACAGAACACATATCCATGTCTGGGACATAGAACACATATCCATGTCTGGGACATAGAACACATATCCATGTCTGGGACATAGAACACATATCCATGTCTGGGACATAGAACACATATCCATGTCTGGGACATAGAACACATATCCATGTCTGGGACAGAACACATATCCATGTCTGGGACATAGAACACATATCCATGTCTGGGACAGAACACATATCCATGTCTGGGACATAGAACACATATCCATGTCAGGGACAGAACACATATCCATGTCAGGGACAGAACACATATCCATGTCTGGGACAGAACACATATCCATGTCAGGGACAGAACACATATCCATGTCAGGGACAGAACACATATCCATGTCTGGGACAGAACACATATCCATGTCTGGGACAGAACACATATCCATGTCTGGGACAGAACACATATCCATGTCAGGGACAGAACACATATCCATGTCTGGGACAGAACACATATCTCGGTCTCCTTTGGGAAAGTGGTCTTCTAACCTCAATGAGACTTCTTGGTCTAATAAATACTAAATAGACAACATGCCCCCTTCCCTCTGGTAGGAATCCCCTCTGTTCTGTTCTGCTAACTAAGCTTCAAGAACACTAACCTTAATTACTGTCTTCATTTATCGAGCAATTACACAGAGCCTAATTAGCTCAAGACACAATTATTGGGCTTCTTCAAATGTAGTCAGTGTGTGTGTGTGTGTGTGTGTGTGTGTGTGTGTGTGTGTGTGTGTGTGTGTGTGTGTGTGTGTGTGTCTGTGACAATATGTAATTACAATTACAACCCATACAAGCGCCATGTTTCCAATTACGGCAGTCGCTCTGCCTTCTAATGTGACGCGATGTTGCAGCGGCACAGTCTGCTTCCAAAACAAGACAATTACCACACAGTGTGTGTGTGTTCCGTGTGTGGGTGAGTAACAATTGGTATGCTAATGAACGGTAATTAAAGGCACCTTTCAATGTTTACCCACAATGTTTACCCTTTGGAACGTTTGCGTCGTTCATTAGGAAAACAAAAGGCCGTAACCGCGTGGGCGGGCAAATCCATTTGTTTGTTATCTGATGGACGTCAATGAGGAACACATGGGGCACTCACACATAAACACTACATACACACAGCCTCATGTATCGCCTATACACACAGCCTCATGTATCGCCTACGTCCGGGGGACTTTTTAGACTTCCCTCTGTCTAAACTTCTGGAACTGCACGGCTACGACTAGCTGCGAGGCAACCACCAGGTTTTTAAAGGGAAGGTGCCGGGGATTGTGTTGGGGGGGGGAGGTCTCACCTCTGGGCCAGGGCGTGGCTGGGGGTGTTCCTGACGGCCTGCAGGTCCTGCTCCAGCTGCAGCCTCTGGGCCTCCAGACGTTGGAGGTCCTGCGCGGTGCGTCGCCGTGGCGATACGAACTGCAGCTCCTTGAGGAGCTCCTCCTTCTCCGAGACCAGGAGGAGACGTTCCCGCTCCACGTCCACCGCCCCCGGCCACGCCTCGCTCTCCAGCTTGGCCAGCTCCACCTGCACGTTGGCCATACTGTGGGAGGAAGGAGAGAAACAGAAACAGAGGGTAGGGATGCTATATACACCACCAGTATGTGGACACGCCTTCAAATTAGTGCATTCGGCTATTTCAGCCACACCCGTTGCCGACAGGTGTATAAAATCGAGCACACAGCCATGCAATCTCCATAGACAACTTGACTGGCCTGCACAGAGCCCTGACCTCAACCCCATTGAACACCTTTGGGATGAATTGGATCGTGACTGCGAACCAGGCCTAATCGCCCAACATCAGTGCCCGACTTCACTAATGGTCTTGTGGCTGAATGGAAGCAAGTCCCCACACCAATGTTCCAACATCTAGTGGAAAACCTTCCCAGAAGAGTGGAGGCTGTTATAGCAGCAAAGGGGGGGACCAACTCCATATTAATGCCCATGATTTTTCGACGAGCATGTGTCCACATACTTTTGGCTGTGTAGTCTATTTTAACCCCTATATAAACACACATGCACTCATAAGGGAATACAGTGAAAATGCTTGTCTTGAACTCCTTTCTCCTGGCACACACACTCCCAGGGGTCTAAAGCCAGCAGCAAGCCTCTCCGAAAGGAGGGGTAACAAGGGAGTTGTCATGCTGCCACACTCCTCCACCTGCTCTCTGTAGAAACACCTGTTCTATACCGGCGGATTAGAAAACGTTTCAAAGCCCAAATGTCAGGGATTACCGTCCATAAGGGGAGGGGTTTACCTGCGTTTTATTCACTGAGCCTGAAACTTCCCACGGTGGTCACAGATCACGTCGCTAATGTGTGAAACTGACAGCCGTCCAAGTCACAGCCTGTGACTGATAATGCATAACCATTTAATGGCTGGACTTGGACCCATAATTGCTCTGATCTGAAGTCAGATCGGATGGGACTTAAGGCCCATGCTAAAGTCATCTAAGACCCATGTTAAAGTCATCTAAGGCCCATGTTAAAGTCATCTAAGGCCCATGTTAACGTCATCTAAGGCCCATGTTAACGTCATCTTAGGCCCATGTTAAAGTCATCTAAGGCCCATGTTAACGTCATCTAAGGCCCATGTTAAAGTGATCTAAGGCCCATGTTAAAGTGATCTAAGGCCCACGATAAAGTGATCTAAGGCCCATGTTAAAGTGATCTAAGGCCCACGATAAAGTGATCTAAGGCCCATGTTAAAGTGATCTAAGGCCCATGATAAAGTGATCTAAGGCCCATGTTAAAGTGATCTAAGGCCCATGATAAAGTGATCTAAGGCCCATGTTAAAGTGATCTAAGGCCCATGTTAAAGTGATCTAAGGCCCACGTTAAAGTGATCTAAGGCCCATGTTAAAGTGATCTAAGGCCCATGATAAAGTGATCTAAGGCCCATGTTAAAGTGATCTAAGGCCCATGATAAAGTGATCTAAGGCCCATGTTAAAGTGATCTAAGGCCCATGTTAAAGTGATCTAAGGCCCACGTTAAAGTGATCTAAGGCCCATGATAAAGTGATCTAAGGCCCATGTTAAAGTGCTTTCAGGCTTTCGGTCAAGTGCGCCCTCTATCCATCTCTATTGAGTTGAGTTTACTCTTGCAGTTCTGTGGTCAGGTGATATGCATATTAACATAAGGAATGTTTGCAGTAAAAAAAACAGAGAGAAAGATGGAGAGAGAGATTACCTTCTTTTGGCCTCTTCATATTGGAGACTAAGTCTAACCTTCTCAGCCAAGGATGATCTGCTCCTCAAACCAGCCTGAGAAACGGAGGGAGGACGAGCGAGGGAGAGAGACAGAGAGAACAAAAACATCACATGTACCTGCTTGAAGTTCAAGTGACTGGGTTTAATATCATTAGAGAGACCTCCACATCTCCCTCCCTCGTTCTGCCCTCCCTCCATTTAGCATTCCATCGGTGAAGGTCTCGCTGTGTGTGTGTGTGTGTGTGTGTGTGTGTGTGTGTGTGTGTGTGTGTGTGTGTGTGTGTGTGTGTGTGTGTGTGTGTGTGTGTGTGTGTGTGTGTGTGTGTGTGTGTGTGTGTGTGTGTGTGTGTGTAGGGAGGGAGGGAGAAAAGCCCCAGTGTAGTAAGCAGCTTTGCCTCTCTACCTCTAACCCTGAGCCCAGTCTGCCCGGCCGGGCCCCAAGCAGCTATCATCTGCTCCGAGGAACCAGAGGAATCCAGTGTGTGTGTGTGTGTGTGTGTGTTTGTACAGAGGAATCCAGTCCCACCAGGGAAGGCCCACAGAAGGGGGGCGGGGACATTCCTCTCAGAAACACACAGGCATTTTATTAAGACAAAGAAGGGACATGGGAGAGAGAGAGAGAGAGAGAAAGCAAGAGAGAGAGAAAGCAAGAGAGAGAGAAAGCAAGAGAGAGAGAGAGAGGAGAAAAAGCGAGAGAGAGAGAGAGAGAGAGAGAGGAGAGAAAGCGAGAGAGAGAGAGAGAGGAGAGAAAGCAAGAGAGAGAGGGGGGGGGGGGGGAGGGCACAAATTGTTGAGTGAGAGTGGGAGCAAGATAGAGTGTTGGAGAGAATAAGGGGAGAGAACGTGAGAGAGAGGAGAGTATGAGAGGTGGTGCTCACCTCTCCAGAGACGTCTGTCTGGGAGCCGGCTTCTAGCGTCTGTCTGGAGCCCACTGGGTTCCGGAGGTCTGGTTCCGAACGGCCCATGTTGTGTTCCGTGTGGAACCTCTCCTTTAGCTTAGCCAGAGACTATGGGAGAGAGGAGAACATGGGGTGGGTCTAGACTCAAGAGGGAAGTTCAGGGTTGAAAGGCACACCGTACCAAAACGAAAATGAGCATTTCTAAATCGGATAAGTTCAGCCAGTCCCTTCCTGTTTCAGTCTGTTTCCTTCTGTTGGGTGCCTAATGAACATGACCTTGCCAGGAGCTCTCAAAAGCAGATATAGGAACCCACAGACCAAAATATTTCACACACACGTACCTGCATGAGGTCCTGTTTCTCCTTCTCTCCAGAGCTGATGGCCCTGCGGAGAGACTTGAGCTCCGTCACGATGGCCTTGGCCTCCTTCAGACGGTATCCACTCTGCTCGCCACACAGTTTTTGGTCGATCCTGCAGAAGGGAGCGCGCACACACATTTATTTTTACTTTTGACACAACACCAAAGAGAGAAGAACACACTGAGCCCAAAGAAAGACAAGTTTTGTTAACAAATATCAGAATCCCCAATGATCTGGATTCTGGATAGATCAATTTGAATGTGAACACATCGATATCTATATGGGTGTTAAAGCCCAGATATACATACGTCTACAAGCATTTTCACTTACACACGAACTCTTTGTTGAGCGATGTGTGTTGAGTGTTTTTCTAATAGCGTAGTATGAGAAAATGACATAACAAGCAGCCTTAGTTAAGCTGCCATGCGTAATTTCTGACCTTCCTAACGTGTAGTGTGTGTGTGTGTGTGTGTGTGTGTCTTCCTGCCACTTTTCACTCTTTTCCTTTATTGTGTGTGCCTCCTGAGCGGATGGAGTGTGTGTGGAGGGTGAACGACAATGCTTCATTGTTTCAATTATTATAATAAAAAGTGGCTGCTTTGGACAGGGCTTAATCCAGAGCGTGCCATGTGAGCAACATAACCCCTCTCTCTCTCTCTCCCTCCCTACATCTCTCTGTCTACTCCCAATCCCCCATTCTCCTTCTCCCTCTTGCATTCTGTCTCTCCTTCTATCAACCCCTCTTCCCCCCTTCATTCTCTCCCTCCCCCCTCTCTCTTTACCTCCTATCTCAGGGTCATTATCTCTCTCCCTACGAACATGAATTCCCATTAGTAGACTGTAGAGGCTCTCTCGAATAATCCTATACAGAGGTTCCTACAGATGTCGGATCTTAATTTGAGACAGTTTGCTACAGCAGGAAAATAACCCTGTAGCAACAGGAATAGTGAATTATTATGTGGAATATGATTCATGGCAATTTTTGTAATTTTAAATGTCCTGCATTGCAGGAAAGTGCTCCTGCACCAGAGTAATGTAATCAACCTGTTCTACGATCACCCCCAGGCACTATCAAGTCCAACAGACACATAACACTAAAGTTGTAAAATCACAACATTCACAGAGCAACAGACAATACACAGGTGTGTATGTGCATGTGTTTAATAGGCAGATGTGTGACAGACAGGTGTGATCAATGTGAAAAGGGGACTTACTGCTGCAAGGTTTCAAAGCCTTGTTCTTTGTAGATGAGCTCCTGTTTCATCTGGGAGAGCTCTCTCTTCAGCTTATTCACCTACAGTAGCAGACAGAGACAAATGTTAAAACCAGAGTACAGACACACATTAACAGAGACACAGAAGAATGCACTTTCATTGAGAAGAGAGGTGTGTTTTGTTCTTGTTTATTCTTGTTTATTTCACTTGCTTTGGCAATGTAAACATACGTTTCCCATGCCAATAAAGCCCCTTTGAATTGAGCGAGAAAGAGAGCAAGAGAGAGAGAGAGAGTACGAGAAAGAGGTAGAGGGAGAAAAAGAACAAAGATTGAGAACGACATAAACGCAGACAGTCAAGAAGACACTAGTTGCCCTCCCGAGTAGCGCAGCGGTCTAAGGCACTGCATCACAGTGCTTGAGGCATCTCTACAGAACCGGGTTCGATCCCAGGCTGTGTCACGTGATTGGAGGTCCAATAGGACGGCACACAATTGGCCCAGTGTCGTCCGGGTTAGAGAAGGGTTTGGCCGGGGGGGCTTTACTTGGCTCATCGCGCTCTAGCAACTCCTTGTGGCGGGCCGGGCGCCTGCAGGCTGACTTCGGTAGTCAGCTGAACGGTGTTTCCTCCGACATATTGGTGCAGCTAGCTTCCTGGTTAAGCGGGCGGCTGTTAAGAAGCAAGGTTTGGTGGGTCATGTTTTGGGGGACGCATGACTCAACCTTCGCCTCCTGAGCCCGTTGGGGAGTTGCAGCGATGAGACAAGATCGAAATTGTGGAGAAAAAGGGGGTAAAATACAACAAAACAAGAAATGAATAAGAAGACAGTAGTTAGAAGAGGTGTGAGTGCGAGCGAGAGAGAAAGAGAGACATGCATCTTACCCTGACTTTGGTGGTGGAGATCTCAGCCTTGAGGATGTCAGGGTCATACTTAGTGCTGGACGAAGACCCAGAGAACACTGGAGGAGAGAGAGCCGTCTGGACCGTTAGTGTGTGAAGGACAAAACGCGCTTGTGTGTGACAATTGGTTTAGAACTAGGTTCGGGTCAGGTTCACTACTCACGGCTGGTGCGTGAGCTGGACTTGTCCTTGTATGCGTCGTTGAGGCGTGTGTACTGATCCAGGGCCAAGGCCAGCCGCTGCTCTTTGACCTGGTATCGAAGATCACAACGGAAATAAGTCTTGTTCGTTCATTCATTCATGAAGTCCTTTGTTCATCCATTCACTCATCCTATTTGTTAATTCATCCATCCTTTCACTCACCCACCCATTCAGTCATTCTTTCATTCACCTATCGATCCATCCATATATCCTTCCATCCATCCATTACTAATCCATTAATTTCACCTGGTACAGCTCTTTCTGGGTGACCAGGGCATCCTGGGCTACTGTCAGGTACTCCTTCAACATCCTCTCCTGCTCCTTCCTCCATTCCGCCCGGGGGTCCTCTAGCTGGGTACTCTCTAGAGAGGGGAGAATGTCATCAATGAGATCTACTCCCATAAACAAATGATGATGATGATAATACTTTATTTGTAGCCTCTTTTTGTGTCATACAGCTACAGCATGCCAGAACACTGATTCAGATATACAGGTAACCAAAGTAATGGAAACACTTGAGTAAATGAGGGATACAAAGTATATTTAAAGCATGTAGTCCCACACAGGTGTGGTTTCTGAATTAATTAAGCAATGAATATCCCATCATGCTTAGGGTCATGTAGAAAAATGCTGTGAAGGCTATTATTTTGGACATTATTTGGCTACCATGGCTATGCCCCCATATGATGACAATGCCCTCATCCACAGGGCGCGAGTGGTCACTGAATAGTTTGATGAACATAAAAAAAGATGTAAACCCTATGCCATGGCCGTCTCAGTCACCAGATCTCAACACAATTGAACACTTATGGTAGATTCTGGAGCGGCACCTGAGACAGCGTTTTCCAGCACCATCAACAAAACACCTAATGATGGAATTTCTTGTGTTTCTTGAAGAATGGTGTCACATCCCTCTAATAGAGTTCCAGACACTTGTAGAATCCATGCCAAGGTGTATTGAAGCTGTTCTGGCGGCCCGTGGTGGCCCAACGTCCTATTAAGACACTTGTTGTGTTCCTTTATTTTGGCAGTTACGTGTACATTTTTTCATGGTTGACGTTTTCGTCAGGTCAATCCTATCCAAAGAAAATCGACACTAACAACAATGGCATTTTACTGTGTGTTTTACACAATGTTTCTATTCCTTTAAACTTATTCTAAGCACACCAGACACCAGTCAGACTCTCTAAAATACAACACATTCAATTTGTCTCCATTTTCATTAAAAATCCATACAGAAATATCTCATTTACATAAGTATTTACACCACTGAGTCAATACATGTTAGAATCTTTCTGAGTAAGTATCTAAGAGCTTTGCACACCTGGATTGTACAATATTATTATTTGAAAAATTCTTCAAGCTCTGTCAAGTTGGTTGTTGATCATTGCTAGACAGCCATTTCAAGTCTTGACAATGATTCTCAAGCCGATTTGTCAAAACTGTAACTAGGCCACTCAGGAACATTCAATGTCATCTTGGTAAACAACCTTGGGTTATTGCTGAAAGGTGAATTTGTGTCCCAGTGTCTGTTGGAAAGAATCAGGTTTCCCTCTAGGATTTTGCCTGTGCATAGCTCTATTACGTTTAATTTTATCCTAAAAAGCTTCCTAATCCTTGCCGATGGCAAGCATACCATAACATGATGCAGCCCCCACCATGCTTGAAATTATGAAAAGTGGTACTCAGTGATGTTTTGGAGTTGCCCGAAAAATAGCGCTTTGTATTCGGGACATAAGGTTAATTTCTCTGGCAAATGATTTGCAGTTTTACTTTAGTGCCTTGTGATCAATGTTTTGGAATCTTTTTTTATTCTGTACAGGCTTCTTTCTTTTCACTCTGTCATTTAGGTTAGTATTGTGGAGTAAATACAATGTTCTTGATCCATCCTCAGTTTTCTTCTCCTTCTCTTTGAAATTCACTGCTCGACTGAGGGACCTTACATATAATTGGAGATGGGGTAGTCGTTAAAAAATCACGTTAAACACTATTATTGCACACAGAGTCCATGTTATTATGTGACTTTTTACTCCTGAACTTATTTATTCTTGCCATAACAAAGGGGTTGAACACTTATTGACTCAAGTCATTTCAGCTTTTCATTCTTAATTAATTTGTTTAAAAAAATGTATTATAATAATTCCACTTTGACATTATGGGGTATTGTGGGTCGGCCAGTGACACAACATTGCAACTGAATCCATTTTAAATTCAGGCTGTTAACGCAACAAAAATTTGAAAAAGTCAAAGGGTGTGAATACTTTCTGAAGGAAGTGTACACTGCAAACGAAGCAGGCCGACACCCACATCTAACAGTGGGTTGTTTGGAGGAAAGAGAAAGGCACAGTGGGAGAGCAGAGGAAGCAATCCATCTGAATCAATCCCAACACTACTCTCTCTTCCTCTCCCACTCTCTCTCACTCCTTTCCCTCTCTCTTTCTCTGTCTCTGCCCTCTTTTGTTTGTCTCTTACCTTCTCTTCTGGGTTAGCCCAGAACTCTGTCCGGTGGCAGGGAAGGAAAGGGTTAATCCTTCATTCCTTACTGTACTTTGGCTGTGTCCCAAATGCCACCCAATTCCCTATGTAGAGTAGGGCCCATAGGGCTTTGGTCAAAAGTAGTGCACTATATAGGGAATAGCGTGCCATTTGGGAGACACACAGTCTTTGTGTGGAAAACAACAAGTCTCTACACTAAGTGCACGGCCCCCTCCGTGCCACACTAAGTATGTCAGCAATGCAGAGACTGGCTGCTATGAGGAATAACCGGATTTCACTCCAGCAGGATTTGTGTGTGTGTGTGTGTGTGTGTGTGTGTGTGTGTGTGTGTGTGTGTGTGTGTGTGTGTGTGTGTGTGTGTGTGTGTGTGTGTGTGTGTGTGTGTGTGTGTGTGTGTGTGTGTGTGTGTGTGTGTGTGTGTGTACGTGCTTGTGACTGTGCCTGTGTCTCCACTCTCCCGCTCTCTCTGTCTCTCTCTCTCTATGGAACTCTCAGCCCTGTGTATTCTTCTGCTGAGGGTGTAGGCTACCCAGCAAACCAAAATTGGTTATGTGGAAGTTCCCAGAACATTCGTTAGCTCGCGGCATATGTTCTAATAACACAAAAACTAAATATTTGATACAAACATTGTATAATCATCAGCACGACTGGGCAATATCTGTGTTATGAGAATGTTTGACGCAAACTAACGAATGTTCTGGGAACTTCCACAGAACCAATTTTGGTTTGCTGGAAAAACATTACTGGTACATTGGGTTATTACATTGCCTGGAAACGTAATGAGAAAGTTTGGGGAATGTGGTTGTTACAGATGTGCACAACATTTTAGTAAATGTTAGGAGAACATTCCAAATATATTTAATTTAAACCATAAAAAAAATATTACAATAATTTGCTATCATCCTAATGTTATATAAAACCTTAATTAACTAGAACTGAGAATCTTAGCTAATGTTCTGGGAACGTTCCCAGTTTGCTGGGTTGGATAATCCTCGGTTAGGCCCTAAGTAATTTTTTGTTTCTGATCTGCTATATAACCTGTGGTCAATGTTGGGAGTTGCTCTTGCGCTCTGAGGTTGGTAACGGTTCCCTACAAATCGAATGATTAGCTTGTGAATCATGTTGGCTAGACACTGTATCGATGAGCAACCCTAAAAGGTATGAGGTAGTGGCTAGAGCACAATAAACAGTGTTGACACAGTCAGTCTATTGTTTCGTCATTGGTATCTGACAGCACACGGGCAGAACACACCCACCTCAACTCTCAGGATGTGACTGAATATCTGACCGAATGAATGCCTGACTGGCACACACACGCCTGGTATACAGGACACACCTGGTATACAGGTCATTTTATGAGAGCTTATAAGAGTGTGAGGGAGAGCATGTGTCTGTCTACCTCTATACATAATAAACCCAGGACGTCAACAGGACCTCCACTAAGACAGGGGAACCCAAAGCAACTCCCTGAGTGGTTATGTGAAGTCAGGGGAAGTTCCCACTAAGTTAGGCAACCACGCATCTCTGGGCCCATCTACGCCACATAAAAGAAGGCAAATCACCACACATAACAGACCCTTATCAACCCCCGTCCCGTCCCTCCCTCCACTCCAACAATGCAGGGAGGCCACAGGGCAGCAGCAGGGTTTACATAATAAGGAAGTGAGGCCTGCTGGGCGGGGGACAGCCTGGGCAGGGAGGGAGAAGCTAGGACAGGACAGACAGGGAGAAGTAGGTACCCACCCAGACTAGGACTAACCCCACCCTGTCTTGCCATAACTAGGGCCAGGATTTTTCCCCCCCCAGACCACCTGACCTGCATAGGATAGACTCTGGGGCCTTATCAATCAGTACACATTATCCACTCACCTCACAGGTATCTGAAATACAGCCTAGACAGGTGAAGGGAGGTTTAGTCTGAAGAGAGTATGATGGCCTTGAGCTAGACATGAAATATACAGTACCGTTCAAAAGTTTGAGGTCACTTAGAAATGTCCTTGTTTTTGAAAGAAAAGCACATTTTCTGCCCATTAAAATAACATCAAATTGATCAGAAATACAGTGTAGACATTGTTAATGTTGTAAATGACTATTGTAGCTGGAAACGGCTGATTTTTTAATGGAATATCTACTTAGGCATACAGAGGCCCGTTATCAGCAGGCTAGCATCCCGGAGTCACCTCTAGTGTACATTGACAAACGGTCATTGGGGTGTTTGTTGAGAAAGGAAAGTGCATCACTTCTATAAGGAGGCTTTCACACCAAATTGGTTTGGAGAGGTTTTTCCAGCTCTGGTGCATTTTCCTCCTTAGTTCTGAACTTTTTCTATACTATAACATGAAAAACGGTTCAGTACCAGATTTTTTCTCTCCTTTCGGCACTTCTGTCAAATTTGTCTCACGGATCAACTCTGTCAGCGCAGCCAACGTCCCCCTTATAGCGCGAAAGTATTGTGTGTGCTCCACTTAGCCTGCTCTCAGCGTCTGGGTTGCATCATGTTAGCTCCCCACTCATGCTGCACAGAGGTTAACACACTTGAATAATGCGACACGGCATGTAGAAATGTTGAAACTACTGCCGTGTCGTTACTGTCAAGGTCGTTACTGTTCGCAAAACAATGTCCATAAAGGAAAGAACACTTTACAATGCATGCCGATACCGGTAGCTTCCAGCTTCGTAGGCTAACTTTTCTTGCTAGCTTACAGCTTTGTTTGTTTTAATATGCAAACCATAATGCAAAATATGCCAATTTTTAACACCGATTGCCACCAAAACTTTATTCATTCACTTAATCGGTCTCTCTCTCGCGTCTCTCCCAAAGATGATCTATTGCCTCAGTGAACTGACCCCAGGCCGCCCTCTTCTTGCCTCGTGAATGAGGTCATTACTGGTTAAAGAGACACCGCACACTTTTATCAAATGAGCAACTCCTATGTGATTGTTGTTAATCAGTACAATAAAATAAAAATGGAAAGGAAACAGATTGTTCTTCTGTATCCCCGTGAAATCAGCCAAATCAAGCTCAATAAGTCAATGCACGCACACACTCCTATTGATTATTTGCATTCGTGTGAATAGGCCTAGGCTACATCCTTTTTTTTGTTGAATTTTACCCCCTTTTTCTCCCCAATTTCATGGCATCCAATTGTTAGTAGTTACTATCTTGTCTCATCGCTACAACTCCCGTACGGGCTCGGGAGAGACAAAGGTCGAAAGCCATGCGTCCTCCGAGACACAACCCAACCAGCCGCACTGCTTCTTAACACAGCGTGCATCCAACCCGGAAGCCAGCCGCACCAATGTGTCGGAGGAAACACCGTGCATCTTGGTTAGCGTGCACTGCGCCTGGCCCGCCACAGGAGTCGCTGGTGCGCGATGAGACAAGGATATCCCTACCGGCCAAACCCTCCCTAGGCCAATTGTGCGTCGCCCCACGGACCTCCCGGTCACGGCCGGCTGCGACAGAGCCTGGGCGCGAACCCAGAGTCTCTGGTGGCACAGCTAGCGCTGCAATGCAGTGCCCTAAACCACTGCGCCACCCGGGAGGCCTGGCCTAGGCTACATCTTGATTTACCCAGTTTATCAATAGAGATTTACCATTCAAATAAAGAATTACCATTAGGTTGTTATGTAGTTAGATTGTAAAAACAAAGTCAAATTGATTGTATGATTGTATAATTGATTCATTAATGGATGCATGGCTGTCTCTGAAAAATGTTGACGCAAAAATGTCAAATGGAATGATATTGAACTCAAAAGATGCCCAACGATTGAACAGAGCAGTAGCTGTGTTTATCTGTCTGGATAAAGTGCCATTCTGTGACTCGGGTTCATATGCCTTCTTTTTTTGCAGTGTTAACGTTTTGGTATTGAATATTGTGACGGTATCGAGAATCGTGATACTTAACCTGGTATCGAAGTCCAAATTCTGGTATCGTGACAACACTAATAGGCTACTGAATATAGCCTATTCACCTCGCAGTCAGAGGGGATATTGAGCTGTTTCCTCCTGCATGTTGTTGGAAGACCAAAGCGAAAGTAATATGAAGTTTGGGACAAGTTACGCCTCTTCCTAATCATAGATGGATTTAACATAAGCATTTACCTCCAATAAACAAATGATTTATGGTTTTGTTTAGGCATTTTAGTTCGTTTGACATTCGCCAACGTGAAACCAACCAGACCAAATGTAAAAAATACAATGCAACAAGCCAAACTCTGATTCAAACTATAGCTCAGAAGTGCAGAAATACACTGTATCCAACCACCCACAGGAGGGCCAGCCTTAACACACAGAAGCTAAGCCTTGAGTCTCCACACAATCATCCACTCCTGACTGACAGCTGACTGCGTTTGTTTACCCACCGGTGTTAGACAAACAAACAAACAAAGCTAAATCGCAGTAGAAATGTGTGTGAGTGCAACAGATAGATAGAATCTCTAGCCCACACAACAACAACAACAACAACAACACCAGCAGCAGCAGCAGCTAGCTCACATCTCAACCCTGCGGCTACAGCCAGGCAGCACAATGGAAAAACATTTGGGAAATGGATTTAATCTGCATTGGGAGAAAACAAACATCTGATTTAATTGAATGGAGTTAATATAAGTATTTTTAATGTGAGTGTTTTCCTAAGGGATAAGCAGAAGACAGACGGCCCGTGTCGAATTTAATCTGCTCATTTAGAAATGAACGTGACTAATTGAATCATAAAATGATTTCATTTAGTGGAGATGAGTTTGAAAACTTTTCTCTCTCTCTCCCTCCCTCTCTCTCTACGTATTCAGTTTTTCTTCTATTTGCCTATTCTGATTCCTGGAAATGATGTGGCATAATAAGTTGCAACGGTGAGGGAATACCATATCAATATGTAAAATTCATATGAAAAATTCCGTGACAATATTAATATCAAGATCAATCTGGTGACAATATTGATAAATTCAACATAGCTTATCGTCTTGGCCTGACACTTGTCCAAGAAGGACATCTGTGAGTTTGCAACATGTTTAGCTTTAACATGCTTACTTAATGTCACTGATAAGACTGCTGGCAGTCAACATCCTTGACACCACACTCATAATATCTCTGGATATCATCAGATTACTGTTATTTAGCCCATATCAGTTAGAAAACAGGTTTTCACAACTGAAAACTCTTGACAAATGAAAAGCATAAAACTCAGATAAAGACTAGCGAGCAAAGAAAGGGCTGAGTAAAGATTTTGACTTTAACTTGATCATTTCTCAAAGTTCAGTCAATACAAATAATACATTCATCATTCGATGGAGACACTTGGCGAATGATCATACGTCTCATCAATATCTCATCAATATCAAACAACATTACGCTCTGACTATAAATTATAAAATAAGTTCCAGTGGTTTTCAGGTCCTAAATATCAATAGGTAATTCAGAGAAAGAAAACCAAAAAAATCGACATCCTTACAGTTTCTGCCGTTCTACTCATTTCTGTGTTGTGTTTGAGAAATTCCAGTGTCGGGAAATACCCCTGCCAAAACATCTGAGAGGGAATCTTGGATGAAACAGCCTGGGGTCCTTTGTTTAGGATGGACAGATCAGTGATTGCCCGGGTGGAAGGCCCAGATGGTTTTGGCATAGACATAATGTTACTGGGGTAACACTGAGGTAAACCTGTCAACTTACTGTTGATGTGGTCGATGTAGTAGATGCCAATCTGAGGGTCGTATGAGGCCTCCCATCCCCACGGTAACTCGTCACCCACACAGTCCGCAAACGACAGGGGCTTCGTCAACCTGAGAGAGAGAGAGAGAGAGAAACATACAGTATCTGTACACAGAAACATACAGTATCCGTACACAGAAACACATGAAAGGTAAAGCTAGTGCATATCGTAACCAATATATAAACTACATCAGGTGGTTCATTCATATAAAAAGACGAGTAAAAAGAAAAGCCATAAAGGAATCATCCATTACTACAACGCTGGTTTATAGTGACTTCCGTCAGAGGCCAGTGACTGTCTAGAATGTTGCATGTGAAAGACCTAGTGACCTTAGAAACTAGAGTTCAGAAAGACAAGCCACTAAACAACAACAACACCACCGGAGCATCCAGCAGTAACAGTGACACATTCCTGAGGGACCAAAGTCTAAAACTGGCGTCGTGGTACCACTCACTCAGCCAAGGTCCCTTCTGTTACTGTGGCTGTGGGCTGGGGGGAAGTCTGGCTAGACAGGGAGAGAGAAGGGACACTAAACCACTGTGCCATCTATTTGGGATGCGTTGCCCAAGGACTGGCTGGGTGGCTGCCTGCACATTGTTCCCGCTCTCCTTTCTACTGGTAGTTTGGATGACTTGGCCCATGTCGACAGTAGACGAGAGACAGCCAAGTTCACTGGCGGGGTCATGACAAGATGGGGGTGGAGAACGGGTGTAGGAGTGAGAGGGAGAGAGCGGTTTTGGAAGAATGTGTTGTATCTTTGAAACTCCAAAAAATGTTTGAGAAACTGGGACAGAATCTATATTGAATAAGTCTAAGAATGTGGGCAATGGGTATTAACTTAGCAGTTTAAGCCAAGCCAGCATGCCGCCCGGCGTACTTCACTGTGTTTATTCAGTGCACTCTCACTCTAAGACACACAAACGCTAATGCTAACAAACAGGTGCACACACACACACACAGGCCAACTCTCCTGGCCTGGGCGGCTGTCAGCCTGGTATGCACGCTCCCTCGGCTGTAAATGTTAAAAATTAGACAGGCAGTATTCCTGGTATGCCCCCTCGGCTGGGCCGGCCAACTATCGCACTCCGTACACCACCGACGACCTTTGAACTCAGAAGCCAGTCTCTGGACTGGTCTGCTGTCCTCGCACTGTCCTACTACAGGTATTGGCCTACCATGACTATTATCTACAGTTATTACTATGCTACCAGTTTAGCATCAGAGTGGCTGTTCAACTGAAGAACGAATGCATGAACCAAGCGTTTGAAAAGCTAAAACCTCCACATTATCAGTAGACCAATCACTAACATCACACTGATCAAACCAACAATTTACTGTTTGGACACAGGACCATCACCGAGAAATGTCCTCATACAACACTCAGTCAGGTCAGCAGCAACACTAAGCAATGTGAAAATAGAGGCCGTACTGAAGTGACAGGACAGGAACCGCCCTCCTCCCTCTCCACTATGGCGTGACTATTGAGAAATCTTCTGACTAGTAGTCTGCCCCTCAGTGTGTGTGTGTGTGTGTGTGTGTGTGTACCACATTCCAGAAATTGATAACTCACTCACACCTTGGCTACCCACCCCGCAATGACATGTCCTCACCTCACCCAACTGCCATGTCACACATTCTGTATCACCATACACACATCATTGTGCTCTGAACCCTCACACACACACCACACACACACACACACACACACACACACACACACACACACACACACACACACACACACACACACACACACACACACACACACACAATGGCCAGCTCAACACCTTCATCAGCCCCATACATCACCTCGGGGCACCTCCTTCCCCTGCACAATAACCAAGACTGCTACAAATGACATCATGTCCAAAAGAGAGAAAAGTGTTAATCTGGCCCTTCACACATCTGAGGCCAAATCATTAAGGTTCCCAGCCACACAGCAGTGGGACACAAAGACCTGGACTGGAGCTTGTTGCTGTGGCTGAGATAAGATATCTGACTGACTAGCACCTTTTGATGCGTCCCGACCAACAGAAGAGGAGCCAAACATCACCACTACAGAGAGGAGTGGGTGTGCGTGTGTGTGAAGAGGAGATATGTGAGGGAGAGATAAGAGGAAGACAACAGGGAAGGTGGGATGGGATGATTGGACGGTACACTGTCCACTGTCGTCATGGTAACAATGATCCAATGTCTCTAGGCCTAGGACTATTTCTCACCACAATGGTCGGCTGAGGGGACATAAAGAGACTAAAAGAGACTCCTGTGTCAAGAGATGCTCTACAGAAGAGGCGTGACAGGCGTGCAGGCTTTTGTTCCAGCCCAGCACTGACACCTAATTCAACTGAACGCTACAACCTTGGTTAGCTGAATACAAGTGCAAACATACAGCGGCAGGCTACTAGAGAGATTCCCTTTTGAAAGCCTTCAGCCTAGCCCCTAGGAATATGTTGGCCGGCCAGTGGAGGAGCAGGAAACCGTGGCCTGTGGACGGCCATGTGTGGCGCACATTACAGGACGCGGCCATGCTTCTGGTCTCCAAGGCTACCGCACACTCTTGTTTTTGTCTTCCCTCTATTTCCCCCTTCCTCTCTCTTCTCCCTCTCGTTCAGACTCAAGCACAGACGCCAGCAGCTGTGAAAAGCCACGATTTACATCACTTCTTTTATTATCGTTCTTCTTCTGTCTCTTTCCCCCCTACCGTGCCAACCACGTCATACAAAGCGCCAAAAAAGTGAAGAAAAAAGAGCGAGAGGGAAGACTTTTGTGGCAGAGGCCGTGCTTTTACAAATTCGCCCCAATTAAACGGGTCAAGCTCCAAACTGAGAGGGCCAAGAGAATTTGTGCGTGTGTGTCTGCATGTGTCCGCGCGCCTGTGTGTGTGTATGGGAGGGGAGAGACTTGGGCTGGAGTCTTATCTATGCCTCTTTTGGAAATAAACATTTTTGGGGCTGGAGCAGTGAGGAGGGAGGCATTTACGTTCCTCTCTTTTCTGGGGGATTTAGACAGGGAGGGCTCAGGAATGTGGTGCAGCACTCTGACACTGCCTCTTATTCTCAGCCCCTCTCATAAATCCGAGATCTGGATGGCTGGGCCTGTCAGACGTCAGGGGGAGGAGAGCGAAAGAAGGAGGGAAATAGAAAGGAGGGGGCAGAGGGGGAAGAGTGAGAGGGGGAGTGAGAAAGAAGAGAGAAGGATGGAGAGCGAGAGAGATTGAAATAATTTGTCAACCATATTGTAGAACCTACATTGTTTTCACAACGTTAAATCACTCCTGTCAGTTAGGCCTTGGCCAATGAAGCTAATTTAAATGTGAATTTGAGAGGCGAGGGAAAGCAAAGGAAAGAGGTGAAAAAAAAGAGAGGGATTCCTTTTTTCTGCCAAAAATGTGTATTCCTCCACTGGACAGCCAGGGTCCCCTCTGCTTGACTGAACAGAACAGGTCTAGTCCCTGGCCTGACTGTAACCATGGGGATGAGAGGGGATGACGTGCAGGTGAAGCATGAGACAGTCTTGGCGCAACTTGGCGGGGTGCTATGCTAAAGGTGGGAGGGTCCACTTGGATTCCAAGTATAACACACCCACGCACACACCAAAATCTTTTCAAAACACATCCTTTTCGGATGAATTGGGGGATATTGCGTTGACAGGGTTCGTGCTTTCCAACTTTACTTCATAATACCAGAGTACAGGGGTGGATCATTTGTAAATATGAAACACCTGTTGCTATCTGGCAATGGGAGTTTTCCCAATTCCCATACACAAAAAGTTCCATCCTATGTCAATGGAGAATAATTTATGGACAAATTATACGGATGAAGTGAGTTATTCTTTGTGGCACACTATGCATGTCTCTGTTCCATCTATCCATCACGTCATGGTTATTATGATGCACTGAACCTGTAGCTCGCAACTAGGGTTGCACATTTTGGGCAATATTCAGAGGTGGAAACTTTCCGTTGGAATTAATGGGAATATATGGGAATTAACGGGAATATATGAGAATTCATGGAAATATGCAAATTACTATTAATACCATTTAAATGTAGATTTTTTTTGCATTAGATATATTTACCATATCATATGGAGACAGAAACATAAACCTTTTACCTTATCATAAGTAGACATAATTGCAAATGATTAAATCCTTCCAATATATATTTTTTTTAACAATTTAGTTACGAATTGTACTTTAATTAAATGAGTTGACTCTTCACATGGGATGATTTCACTGAACAACAAAAGAAAGGGAATATTGAATGATCCCCAATGATCCATCGCATCTCCCAAAAACGTTTTCAACATGCATCTGTAAAATGATAGTCTAGAAACTAAAGCTTTGGTTGTCTTCCTCTCAGGCTTCCATGTCTTCTCCCTGGACCTCCTCAATGTCCACCTCTTGAACATCGGACTCTGAGGCCTCATCTTCACTGTCACTTTCCAACCTTGTTGAGGATGGCTCGTTGTCAGGCTCAAAAAGCCTCAGATTTGCCTGGATGGCCACCAATTTTGCAACCCTTGTATTGGTCAGCCTGTTGCGTGCTTTGGTGTGTATGTTCCCAAACAAGGACCAGTTGCGCTCTGAGGCGGCTGATGTTGGTGGGATTTGGAGGATGATGGAGGCAATAGGGGAAAGAGCCTCAGATCCACAAAGTCTCTTCCCCCAGGTGGCTGATGAGATATGTTGGCACGACAGCCATATTGCATCTACATCCCAAAGCCCTTGCTTGGAAGTGTACTTCACCAGACTGCCAAGAACCTTGCCCTCATCCAGGCTAAGGTGGCGAGACACGGTACTGATGACACCATAGGCCTTGTTGATCTCTGCACCAGACAGGATGCTCTTGCCAGCATACTTGGGGTCCAACATGTATGCTGCGGCATGTATGGGCTTCAGGCAGAAGTCTTCACGCTTTTTGATGTATTTCAGAACTGCAGTTTCCTCTGCTTGGAGCAACAGTGAAGTGGGCAGGGCAGTACGGATTTCTTATATTACATCTGCAAGCAGAGTCTGAACATCAGACAGGATGGCATTGTCTCCCTCAATCCGTGCAATGGCTACTGCTATAGGTTTCAAGATCTTGAGAATCAGCTGTACATGTGATGGAAGAGTGCACTGCACATGTGATGGAAGAATGCACTGTGCATGCAGAGGGTTGCAATTCCATTGAATTGGGGATAGTTTAACCAAAATATGCCACAAGACCTAGAATTGCCTTATGTGTATCCAACAAAAAAAGGTTTACTGTGATAAACTAACTTTGTTGATGAATTTAAGCAAAATTCCCCAGATTCCCGGGCTTAAATTCCCATGGAAAAATCCCGGAAATTTAACGGAAAGTTTCCGACCCTTTGCAACCCTACACGCAGCCAAACCAAACAATATGATGGCAAAATTCACCAAATCATAGAACATGTCAGCAAAATGCATCAAGTCGCCGTCCTTGCGTTGTGCAGTCAAATGGCAAACGCTCTAATGTTTCCAAGCCGTTTCCAAGCTGTCAACAAGCGGCCGCAATTAACACCATTCAGTGCATAGGGCTACGGTGGCATTAGATTACTACCAGCCAGTAGTGGTGGGGGGAGGGATCGATACAGTTACATATCACAATATTATTTGGGGATGATATTATATTGATATTTGACTCCAAGTCATCTGTACCTGCACCAGAATTCCAGTATTTTTCATCCTATAGCTTTATTTTTTAAATAGGAAGCCAACATGTTTTCAGCACTTTTATTTCCCTGACTGATCAAAACTTGTTTTCTCATGGTCTCTCTTGTCTCTCTGCAGCAGACATATAGTGAGCAATATGTTTGGAACATCAAATCAAAATTAAATCACAGAATCGAATCGTAGTACATATAGAATCGCAATACATATCTTATCGACATCAAACTATCCTGATATCGTATCTTGAGGTCCCTGGCAATTCCCAGCCCTACAAGCCAGACAGCACAATCTCTCCTGGGCCCATATTCATAAAGAGTCTCAGAGTAGGACTACTGATCTAGGAACAGGTCCACTCTGTCCTTGTAATCTTATTGATTATGATCAAAAAGGCTAAACTGATCCTGGTTCAGCACTGCTAACATGAGAATATTTTTTAATACAGGCCCTGAACTAACTTTGTACCTATATAACGTAGATACATGACTTAATGACGCCACATAATATTTTGCGCTACACCTGCAACACAGCATTCCTAACCTAGCCCACAATGTCTGCTGTGTGGATCGAGCAGTCAACAAGTCGAGCAGTCATTTGAAAGAGTAAGAAAAGTTCAACTCAAAGGCGAAATCCATTAACGCCAAGATAATGGAATTCAACCCTCTGTCGTGGGTGATGTTGGCTTTTGCGACTGGTCGAGCACCGGTACACACTAACGTTACCAAGTGCGCTATTGTTCAGATGTTGCCCTACCGGAGTTACACAGTAATAGCGTCACTGCTATTAGCTTCACGACATACTATGGAACGCCGTTTGGGTCTTTGCGTGTCAAAAAAGATACACGTCAAATAACACTATTTGACAATAACACTATTTGACGCGTTAAATAAGCTTTTAATTTGACACGTCAAATAACACAGTTCTATTATAGAATGTTGTGTGTTCTGAATTTGCATGTGCAAGCCAAGTGCCACCACTACTATCAGTAGCACTGTCAAATCTGTAAAAAAAAGTCTGCAAACAAGCAAACACCGGCGCCAGGAACGATATGTTTATCGTGTTGGTAATAAAGCATTATTTGTTCGACCGCAACTTCTGGGGTAGCTAGCTAGCTTTAGCTTGGTACCTAGCTAGCACCAATACAACCAGCCTGAAAACAATGACCAGTAGAAACTGCAGTCATTTTCACTATTCTTAGCAATGATTTAGGAATCCTTATGAGTAAGTATTAGCTAGATAGCCACTTGTTGTTCGCCTATTGAAATTGAACTTCAGTTCATGAAAATAAATAGCTAGCCAGCTACTTAAACCTGTTGCCCAAAGCTAACGTCATAAGCAGCCAGCTACCTTCATCTGGCTAGTGAGGCTCGACCTGACCGGGTTATGTGTTGTGAAGCTAGCCACAATAAGGATTAGGCACAATAGTGGAATTTGCGGTTTGCCTTCAAAATAATAGTACCACTTTGAAAGTGATGCAGAAGGTTACAATTGGTGGAATCATGCCATATTTAGACTAGATCATGTTAAACAAGGTTAGAATGTGAAGCAATGAAATGGGGTGTCAGTCTACTCGGTGACACCCACAGAACACAACTGTGAAGAGTTTACACAAATATTAGCTTTGTAGCTCTTATCGCGGGACTGTGACTGTGTGAAATCACCAGTCAGCCTATTGTGTGTATTGACATTCATATTGAACTGTACAGCTTTACCTAAGGATTGGGATCAATGAAATGGGGTAACAGTCTACTCAATACCCAATATATTTTTTCCCCAAAGTCCTCCTCAGAGTTATCAGACTCCAAAACATCCACGCAGTATTGTTTTTCCTCTGGAATAGTTTTCAATACAATTAATACATATAGGTTGACAATAAATGTGGCTCAATTCACAGTTGTTTGAGTCCCGCAATAAGAAATACTATTCTAATGTTCTCTGGGTGTCACTGAGTAGACTGATTAACCATGTCATTGATCCACAATCCATAGGTAAGGCTGTAGAGTGAAATAAGTATGCCCCCAATGCACTTCTAAAGTACTTATTTAACCTTTATTTAACTAGACAAGTCAGTTAAGAACAAATTCTTATTTACAATGACGGTCCGACAGTTAACCCACCAGGAACAGTGTGTTAACTGCCTTGTTCAGTGGCAGAATGACAGATTTTTACCTTATCAGCTCTGGGAATTGATCTAGCCACCTTCCGGTTATTGTCCCAACACTCTAACCACTAGGCTACCTGCCGCCCCAAGTATATTACATCCAGTGTGATTTCAACAGATTTTTGTCAAATGAACAAATTATTGTCTTTTGTTGATTTTATATAACAACATTCCAACCTCGTTTAGTATGATCTAAACGATTATTTGTATGCATTTGCATCACTGTCAATGACATACTTTTATTTTGAAGGCAAAATCCACTATTGTGGCTAATCCTTATTGTGGCTAGCTTCACATAGATGGGTCAGGCCACCATTAATCAAATAAGAACTGTCTTATAAATGAGGGTTATTTTAGATGATGATACCTAGCTATATAGTTAGCTAGCTACTGAAACAGATTATCTCGTTTTGCTATGTTTTTGTGGAAGAACATTGTTTGGATCCATGCGCTAGCTAGCTTTTTCATGACCAGCACTGTAGGTGCGCGAGACAACTTTACCAGCATCATAGCATACGTATCGATGAATCGTTGTGACATATGAATTACGAGTGATAGTGTAATCAATGTGTAATAACTACATAAAAAATGTATGAACGCGTTAAATTATTATGTGACGTGCAGTCATATTCAGGTCCTGACTGGTCAACAAGATTATTTGACACATCAAATAGTGTTATTTGACGTGTATCTTTTTTGACACACAAAGACCCAAACGGCGTTCCATAGAAATCCTGGTTGAGAATGAAACGACTGAACAAATGAACAACGAAACAGCACAGTAAGTAAGTGAAAGAAATATGTTTTGATTATGTTTTACTGGTAAAGGGGACATACGTAAATGCCAACAAAACAACTTTTTAGTCAGTGTGGTGTATGTGAGTGTGTGTAACCTTTATTTAACTAGACAAGTCAGTTAAGAAAAAATTGTTATTTACAACGACGGCCTACCCCGGCCAAACCCAGACGACGCTGGTCCAATTGTGCGCCGCCCTATGGGACTCCCAGTCACGGCCGGATGTGATACAGCCTGGAGTCAAACCAGAGACTATAGTGACGCTTCTTGCACTGAGATGCAGTGCCTTAGACCGCTGCGTCCATGTCTGTGTGTTAACTATTTGACTGTACTAGAATGCTTAAAAGGCCACTTAAATTTTAAATATCGGTTATCGTTAGCGTTTTTTTGGGGCAAAGAAAATATTGGATACCGGTATCGGCCAAAAATGTCATATCGGTGCATCACTATCTCAAAATGCATAGTAGGTCAGATGAGTAAGCTGATCCTAGATCTGTGCCTACCTGCAACTTCTCTCCTGAACAGGACTGTGAGGTGTAGCAGAGGTGGAAAGAGCAGGGCATGCCACCAAAGCTACGGCCACCGGTAATTAGTCTTCACAACAATGTATCAACAATGTATCTTCACAACAATGTATCGACAAACAATACAGGGCCAGTACCAATAGTAGCCTAATAGTAAACCTACATATCCCCATGGGTCAAATATGTTTTCACAATATATGATTTCTTCCCCTCCGGAACATATCACGCGCGGTAAGGTCCTTAGGGTTGTAAATACCGTTAGCATTTCTGAGCCTGGGCCAAGATTGAGATTGTGAAAGTATGATTCCCTTCCACCCTGACACGGCATCCTACCATTCTTGCCGATTAACACCGTTCTAGAATTAGAGGTATTAGCCTATCATTCTAGGAAGTTCATATCATTCTAGAATGTATAGAACCTAGACGCAGTTCAGGTGGAGGGAGGGAACCGTGGATAATGATGATTTAGCTTGTTTCTAAGTGGGAGCAACTTGATGAATATCATTCACAATGCCTGGTGGTGGTCTCATAGGAATGGCTGGCATGCCACCTATTATAGGCTAGCAGTTTTCTAACAGTATAGGCCAGCCCCGTCGCGGACCAGGATGTCTTGCTCCCAGACAGGCTAAACAACTTTTTTGCCCGCTTTGAGGACAATACAGTGCCACTGACACGGCCCCCTACCAAAACCTGCGGGCTCTCCTTCACTGCAGCCGAGGTGAGTAAAACATTTAAACGTGTTAACCCTCGCAAGGCTGCAGGCCCAGACGGCATTCCCAGCCGCGTCCTCAGAGCATGCGCAGACCAGCTGGCTGGTGTGTTTACGGACATATTCAATCAATCCTTATCCCAGTCTGCTGTTCCCACATGCTTCAAGAGGGCCACCATTGTTCCTGTTCCCAAGAAAGCTAAGGTAACTGAGCTAAACGACTACCGCCCCGTAGCACTCACTTCCGTCATCATGAAGTGCTTTGAGAGACTAGTCAAGGACCATATCACCTCCACCCTACCGGACACCCTAGACCCACTCCAATTTGCTTACCGACCCAATAGGTCCACAGACGACGCAATCGCAACCACACTGCACACTGCCCTAACCCATCTGGACAAGAGGAATACCCATGTGAGAATGCTGTTCATCGATTACAGCTCAGCATTTAACACCATAGTACCCTCCAAACTCGTCATCAAGCTCGAGACCCTGGGTCTCGACCCCGCCCTGTGCAACTGGGTCCTGGACTTCCTGACGGGCCGCCCCCAGGTGGTGAGGGTAGGTAACAACATTTCCACCCCGCTGATCCTCAACACTGGGGCCCCACAAGGGTGCGTTCTGAGCCCTCTCCTGTACTCCCTGTTCACCCACGACTGCGTGGCCATGCACGCCTCCAACTCAATCATCAAGTTTGCGGATGACACTACAGTGGTAGGCTTGATTACCAACAACGACGAGACGGCCTACAGGGAGGAGGTGAGGGCCCTCGGAGTGTGGTGTCAGGAAAATAACCTCACACTCAACGTCAACAAAACAAAGGAGATGATTGTGGACTTCAGGAAACAGCAGAGGGAGCACCCCCCTATCCACATCGACGGGTCAGTAGTGGAGAAGGTGGAAAGTTTTAAGTTCCTCGGTGTACACATCACGGACAAACTGAATTGGTCCACCCACACAGACAGCGTCGTGAAGAAGGCGCAGCAGCGCCTCTTCAACCTCAGGAGGCTGAAGAAATTCGGCTTGTCACCAAAAGCACTCACAAACTTCTACAGATGCACAATCGAGAGCATCCTGTCGGGCTGTATCACCGCCTGGTACGGCAACTGCTCCGCCCACAACCGTAAGGCTCTCCAGAGGGTAGTGAGGTCTGCAGAACGCATCACCGGGGGCAAACTACCTGCCCTCCAGGACACCTACACCACCCGATGTCACAGGAAGGCCATAAAGATCATCAAGGACAACAACCACCCAAGCCACTGCCTGTTCACCCCGCTATCATCCAGAAGGCGAGGTCAGTACAGGTGCATCAAAGCAGGGACCGAGAGACTGAAAAACAGCTTCTATCTCAAGGCCATCAGACTGTTAAACAGCCACCACTAACATTTAGCGGCCGCTGCCAACATACTGACTCAACTCCAGCCACTTTAAAAATGGGAATTGATGGAAATTATGTAAAAATGTACCACTAGCCACTTTAAACAATGCCACTTAATATAATGTTTACATACCCTACATTACCCATCTCATATGTATATACTGTACTCTATATCATCTACTGCATCTTGCCATCTTTATGTAATACATGTACCACTAGCCACTTTAAACTATGCCACTTTATGTTTACATACCCTACAGTACTCATCTCATATGTATATACCGTACTCTATACCATCTACTGCATCTTGCCTATGCCGTTCTGTACCACCACTCATTCATATATCTTTATGTACATATTCTTTATCCCTTTACACTTGTGTGTGTATAAGGTAGTAGTTGTGGAATTGTTAGGTTAGATTACTTGTTGGTTATTACTGCATTGTCGGAACTAGAAGCACAAGCATTTCGCTACACTCGCATTAACATCTGCTAACCACGTGTATGTGACTAATAAAATTTGATTTGATTTGATTTGATTAAGGCACACTATAGAAGCATTTGGCTTCAATTATACCCTTACTCGTTTAGCTTAGGGGGGTCTGAGTGAGCACAGACTGAAACATCCGTTTTCAGCACAGTGTCTGTCACATGGCCTTCTCTTTCGACTCTTTAGGTTTCAATCAGCAACACACATCTGACATACATGTGATGAGGCGTCAATATGACAACAATATAGGACTACTGTTGCGATTGATATGAAGCAAGTTGATTTAAAAAATAGAACTTAGGCTAATGACTAGAATTGTTCAGTCATTGAGCGTTTAATCAAGCGACCCATGTTCTATCTATGCATGACTCAACACTGTAACGTACAACTAAATTAGCATTAACGAATCTCACATTTCCATAGTGCAGCTAGGCATTAGCCTTCCATTACGGCCGGACTTTCTGACCAATTATCCTCATAATTAGAGCTTAATGGTTTGTCATAAGTGGCTTGTGTCATGTGGTGAACCCTATGTAATAAAACCCTGGTAAGAAAGACCTCAATTGAATTAAGTGTGCGTGTCAATACCGGCTAATGTACAGAATTAGCCTATTATTGAAAGCAATGGGCTGTTAGGTTTCTTTCTCCCCATGAAATTAGCCCTTAATAATATGCCACAGTTTAAGATGATCGTGTTTTACGTGTTAAATGTTTTTTATTTCTCCAATACCAAGGCACAGCATTTCATTGATTAGTGGGCTAGAGCAGACTTGATCATAGAGGCACAAGAGGCCTTCACTTCTCCAGAGGAAACATTTAATTTAATTTAACTAGACTTAAGAACAACTTCTTATATACAATGACGGCCTACCCCGGGCAAACCCTAACCCGGACGACGCTGGGCCAATCGCACGCCGGAGTCCCAATCACGGCCGGTTGTGATACAGCCTGGAATCGAACCAGGGTCTGTAGTGAAGCCTAGACTGCTGCGCCACTCGGGAGCCCCTAAATTTGGGGGATCTCAGATTCCCATATTTTTCATGACAATTTAATCAAACATTTACAAAAGCCAAAACGGTAACTTAGGGAAGCTGAAGCTTTAAAAAAGTGGCATAGATTTTACCATTTCAGAGTGAGTGATGAATAACAGGGTCCTTTCAGGGACTGCAGGAGACTCCACTTTCTTCACTAGCGTTTCTGCTTAGCATTTTAATTGCCTTTTTCATAGACCACTAGATAGTAAGTATAGCCATCTGTAATGAAATAGCTTATTTTACTGTAATAACTTTATTTTGTACATATTTGCTTCTCTGATCAAATGGAATCATACGCAGTAGAAGTTCTAGAATCTCAGCAACAGAGCTCACGAGTTTGCTGTAGTTGCATAAAATGAGCACGTTGGTTTGATAGCTTGCTAGCTCATAAGAATAATGGTGCTAGCTACGTTAGCTAGCTATGACTTGTTGAATCCTCATTGAAATTGTGAAACAGTTAGCTAGCTAAAGTTAGCATCGTAAGGAATTTATTCCAAACCATGGCATGAGAAAGTTAGCTATCCAGTTAGAAAACTATAGCTAGCTGCTAGCTACATCCGGCATAGCCAGCTGAAATTCTATTTCTCTAAACTATGCAACTAGCTATCAGTTATCACCGTTTTTGCAATAGCTAACGTTAGATATGTTCAAATGACACGTTCTGCACGTTCTTGCAATACCATTAGCTATGCTAGCTAACTTAGCAAAGGCGTGTTGATAGTTTCACACTATAATAATACATCTAGCTAACGTACTGTAATAGTTAACAGTTAACGTTACTGTTCAAGGCATTCACTTGTTTGAACCCCTTTTGTGTCGATACGTAAACGTTTGTATAAACTGTTTATAAACTGTTTATGAACTGTTTACAAACGCTGCCCCTGTCAACTTCGCAACATTTCGCAAACAGCCACTGTTGCTTGTTACCTGTCCCTCGGGTCTATCCAACTTGTTTGTTTAGTGTTGTGGTCGATATAAAAAACTTTGCCGTCAAAGTCCCTTGCTTCTTCCCAGCCGTCGGGTAACGGCAGCTGGCCATTCCCCTTTCTAGGCATGTTCATCTTCTAAAAGTTCCGCCATAAGTACAGTAAAAACTCCAGTGGAATACTAAAGCGACGAAAAACTCAGTAAAGATCCATGTTTTGCCTTCCCCTGTCCTCCATCTTGGGTTCCTAGCTGAACACATAGGCCCGGACAGACAGACTCCGTTCCCAGCCAACGGAACATTAGCATATCATTAGCATAAATCTATTTGCATGCACATTCCTGAGTGTTGCATTCCTGCGGCTTAACCCTTTCCAAGACACCACCAGTGGAATATGTGTGTTGTCGACTTGTTACACTGGTTCAATCGAAGTATTTGGTCCCATACCCACGGTCCCATTCCCCATTCCAGACAAGCGGGAATCATTACACCGACGCGTAAAATAGTTGTGTTATCCGCCGCTGTCGCTCTATGCAAGAACTGGGAGAAAAAGTTTTGGAACGGTGAAATATGCACCATTGCAAAATATAGGCAGATAGGATGATGGGACAGTGACAGGGATAAAATATGATATGTCCCCAGATAATTAAATATCTACATAAACTTGGGGGAAATCATTCTTAAACACAATAATAGAGAAAGTTTAACAACACTGCATAACATAAAGAGACAATCTGTGATTGCTGTAATACAAAAAAATATTTTATTAGTGTCTACACTGAACTGGTAAAAGGTCATTGTGATACGAATAAGCGGGAGAAATTACTCCATTAGGGTGTGGTGCCTCAAATGTTTGTAAAGGGCATCTTATAAGCCTATAGACCTATACACTGGGTGTACAAAACATTATGAACACCTGCTCTTTCAATGACATAGACTGACCAGGTCAATATTGGGAAGGTGTTCTTAATGTTTTGTACACTCAGTGTATATCAGCGTTAAAGCATATGTTATATAATTATATTTTCTATTTCTGACTGTTATGGGTGAATCAGTGCATATTTCAGCTTTGTATATAGGCCTGACAGATAGGCTAGACATGTGATTATCTAGAGACCTGCTGATTCTCACGCATAGATCAATAATAAAAGTAACAGACTAACAGCATTGTTTTTGTGGCTAGTGAAATAATCACATTGCTCTTCTCTCCTGCGGTTAAACATCAGCTGTAATCCTGCAAGGCATTATGGAGTCACACTACAGGGTACGTAGACTACAAGACATTGCCTTGAGTGAACTCTGAGCCAGGGGGGAAAACACCCGTTTTATTCATACAATTTCAATTGCTTGTCTGTTCTCTTTGGGCTAGGATGCAATTTGACACATTTTCTGTACAAATAATCGGAAAATGTTTATCTCCCCTTCAAAAGGAACTATAGTGAGACAATCTATTTCTAGGAATACACAGACTGTGGATGTTCTTTTCTTTTTCAAACTTTTCCCAACCATTCTCAACCAATTGTTGCCTTTTTGTTAACTTCTGTCCATGGCAATATGAATCCTTTTTACTTTATGAGAGAACCTTTGATCCCCCTGTAGGTGGGCCTTTTCAGAAACAGATTTGTGATAAAACTTAATTCTCTGAACATAGCTGGGATATGTCTTTATCTCAGAGTCTGTTGGGATGTACTTTTCGGATGTGAGGTACACAGCACCTTTCTCTTTCCTCTCCTCATCTCATCAGCCTCGCAGGCTGCTCATTCAGACCAGGGAGGAGATGGAGAGGGCAGTCAGGTCAGAAGGGCAGAGCTGGAAATATTGTTTGAAATTCAAGAGCAATGGAGTAATACAGAGAGGGAGATAGCGAGACAGACAGACGGGAGGAGAATAGATGGAAGACGGGTCAGTGTAGGGCAGGGCCGGAGATATTGTTGATATGACTTTCAAGAGAGGACATGAACAATAGGGAAGTTGAGAGACAGGTAGAGACAGAGAGGGAGGAGAGGAGATGGATGAGATGGGCCCGAACTGTTTGAATCAATGTTGTTTCATTGTAATTTGTCAACGTATTGTGACTTGGAGTCTATGTGGATAATACATTGGATTTGCAAAAAGTCAGTTGTTGTTTTGAGGGTGAAATTTCTAACACAGAATTACGTCGTCATGTTAACCTCAATTCTAGACAAACCTTTATATAATATGTTGAATTTGTACCTTTGAAATAGTGGATATAACGTTGAAGATCTAACACTATCAGAAAAAAGCAATAGGCTAGGCAGCACCTCCTACAGGAGAGGTAATCTATCTACAGCTATCCATTTGGTCTCCCATCCAGGGTTTTAACCATTCCTGCTTAGCTTTGATATTTGTCACTGACTACAACCAATGTGCAATCATGAGAATTATTATTGAGAGATCTCTTCATAACTAAATAGATTCACTGTTGCTATCGAAGTCATTCCAAAGGGTAGGCTTAATAGAGAAAATGAAATCTAACCATACTCTATAAGTAATTTAGGCCTATGTAACATTTTCAAAGTCATCAACAGCTATTGTTTCAATTCAACCCAGGGTTAAACTAAACATAGACAATTCATATAGATAGGCCAAGGGCTTCAAGCTTTGGTTGATGTCAAATGTAATCTTAACTTGCCTATTAACTTGTCGACAAGTTAACAAATTATATGTTGGATTCACGTCTCCGACTAAATAAAAAATAAAAAAGTTTAAGAATAGGATTAATCCAGTGGCTCAGATGAAACTATCCAAGCGTTAGATACATCTCCTTTCATGTTGATATTTGGTTGTGTTGTCAACCAAACACAATTCGATATGACTTGTAAAGTTAAGACTATCTTACAAACTAATGTAACAGTTTTTTATTAAACCTTCAAATGAGTAACTAAACCATGGCCACATTTTGAGGTTACTGTAACTATGAAAGTATGTATGTTCAAGATAGCATGCAAAGGTCGCAGGTCGGTGGAGATCTTCACAATAGAAATATCTGTCGCAGAATCTCGAACAGCATTGATCACTTGCAAATGACCTTTCAATGTATTCTCAACTACAATCCAGGTCATTTGGTTGTGCTATTAGATGAAGCACAGTGATAACACATTAAGTTGTTGAATAAATACAACATATCTGACATTGTCTTCCCATTTGAACTTTGTTGTGCTTTTAAATGGTTGAGAGTGCGGTGATACCACATTGAGATGACAACTAAGCAAAAAATCGGACATTGTTTTTCTATTGGAATTTGGTTGTGCTTTCAGATAGTTGAAAGCATAGTGATAACACATTGGGAACTCAACAAACTTATGGCAGTCTTTTCGAGGGGGTGAATAAAGGCTCATTGATCAACGTCTCAACCAAAAATGTCCACGTTAAAATGACGTGGTGAGCCCAGTGGGGTGGTAAATAAGACAGGAAGTTTGATAGATGATGAAAGCAAGAAATAGATCAAGAAGAGTTGGAGAAGAAAGAGGGAGGAAGAGAGAGAGAGCGAGGGAGGAGGAGAGGAGAGAATAGCTCAGGAAAGACTGCCATTTCTGCAGTGCTGCTGACTACGCAATATGATGAAATAAATCATTCTCACATCGCTGCTGGTAAACATCTTTGTCTTTTAGTTTTTTCCGACTATCTCCAAACTCAATTTGGTAGGTCAGGGACATTCCCGACCTTTTGATCTTATTTGCTGAATGTGCAGGAATCAAATTAGTAGAAAACCAGAAGCTTCTACTTTCCTTCCATATCTTCTGTCACATTTGATAAATGGATACCAGTGGATGCTGCTGAGAAGAGGATGGTTCATTCCAGACCCTTATTATGAGCTGTCCTCCCCTCGCCAGCCTCCACTGATGGATACTTCAGGGATGGTGACTGGCTGCCATCTTAGTTTTGGGTGGAATAGCAACGCCCTACAAGTAAATCAAGTAAACACTTGAGTAAATGAGGGATACAAAGTATATTGAAACAGGTGCTTCCACACAGGTGTGGTTCCTGAGTTAATTAAACAATTAACATTCCATCAGGTCATGGATAGAAATGCCTAGTTGCCCATTATTTTGGCTACCATGGCTGCAAAAGAGATATCAGTGACTTTGAAAGATGGGTCTCAAAGGAGCATAGGGGGTTTAAAGGGTGTGTGTGTCATAGTCACCAGATCTCCCAATTGAACACTGCTCTTTGACCTGGTAACGAGGACCACAATGGAAATAAGTCTTGTTCATTTATTCGTTCATGTGTTCCTTTGTTCATCCATTCACTCATCCTATTTGTTAATTCATCCATCCATTCACTAATCCATTAATTTCACCTGGTACCGCTCTTTCTGGGTGACCAGGGCATCCTGGGCTACTGTCAGGTACTCCTTTAACATCCTCTCCTGCTCCTTCCTCCACTCCGCCCGGGGGTCCTCTAGCTGGGTACTCTCTAGAGAGGGGAGAATGTCATCAATGAGATCTACTCCCATAAACAAATGATGATGATGATAATACTTTATTTGTAGCCTCTTTTTGTGTCATACAGCTACAGCATGCCAGAACACTGATTCAGATATACAGGTAACCAAAGTAATGGAAACACTTGAGTAAATGAGGGATACAAAGTACACTGCTCAAAAAAATAAAGTGGTGGTAGCACTTTATTGGGGGTGTCTTGCTAATTGCCTATATTTTCCACCTTTTGTCTATTCCATTTGCACAACAGCATGTGAAATGTATTGTCAATCAGTGTTGCTTCCTAAGTGGACAGTTTGATTTCACAGAAGTGTGATTGACTTGGAGTTACATTGTGTTGTTTAAGTGTTCCCTTTATTTTTTTGAGCAGTGTATATTGAAAGCATGTAGTTCCACACAGGTGTGGTTTCTGAGTTAATTAAGCAATGAATATCCCATCATGCTTAGGGTCATGTATAGAAATGCTCTGCAGGCTATTATTATTATTCACAAGCATTTCGCTACACTCACATTAACATCTGCTAACCATGTGTATGTGACCAGTAAAATGTGATTTGATTTGGTCCATTATTTGGCTACCATGGCTATGCCCCTATAGGATGAAATATTCCCCCATCCACAGGGCACGAGTGGTCACTGAATAGTTTGATGAACATAAAAAAAGATATAAACCCTATGCCATGGCCATCTCAGTCACCAGATCTCAACACAATTGAACACTTATGGTAGATTCTGGAGCGGCACCTGAGACAGCGTTTTCCAGCACCATCAACAAAACACCTAATGATGGAATTTCTCGTGGAAGAATGGTGTCGCATCCCTCTAATAGAGTTCCAGACACTTGCAGAATCTAAGCCAAGGCACATTAAAGCTGTTCTAACGGCCTGTGGTGGCCAAACACCCTAGTAAGACAATCTATGTTGGTGTTTCCTTTAATTTGGCAATTACCTGTACATTCTAATGAACCAACAGACGCTTCTTTAAGGGTCACACAAGACCCTTTCGAGAATTTCATTTTAAACCACCAAGACAGAGAGATACAGTATCTTCCATTCGTTTCAATATTTCCAGGAAGATACAGATAAACACTTGTTCATCAGTTTTCTCTGAGTTCTCCATAGACTTCATTGTGTGGTGGTGGTGAAGCTTTAGCTGCTAAGCACATTTCTGGAGAGTTAGGTCAGTGGGCTCTCCGCTCTACTTGTGGTTTAACACGAGAATTCTGCAGCATTCTTGTCGTTGGTAGTCATGTGCTACATCCCAAATAGAACCCTATTCCCTACATAGTGAGATAATGATTGGGCCCCTGGTCAAAAGTAGTGCACTATATAGGGAATAGGGTGCCATTTGACACTCAGACGTGGCTTTCTTCAGATGCTACCTCTGGTTCAGTCCTCTACCGCTATTAGCTAAGCTGCTAAAATTGCTCTAATGGTAAGTAGAGCTTTGATGTTGCTGAGAGCAGTTCCACCCGTCTTTCCCCACTTAAATCATTTGCCCCCCAGCGACCCCTTCAAAGCCAAAGTCATCTCAAAGTTACCTGTTTTATCCCCTAAACTCACTTTAACTGTAAATCATTCCATTGAACAATTCTACTACAGCAGAATTAGCTCGAATGTACTCAAACTGACTAGAATACAACAGTAAGTTGCATAATGATGACGTCTATTTTAGCAGTAATCTGTCACACTATACATTGACATAGGATATCGCTCAAGCACTTTTACAGATACGGACACCTATGGTACGGCGCTAGGGCATGACGTCAGGGGTTAAGGTATCAAGTAATTGGATTGAAGTTGATACCTTTGTTACCCTTCTAGAAGTCTCGTTCCCATCCGATGCCTGTGTGTAAGTCTGGCCAAGTGAGACTACCTTTTCGGACCAGTCAGTCAAACACCATTTTGAGAAGGGCACCATCATGAGTTTGTGACATGGTCAACACGAGGCAGAGGGAAACATCTTTGGTGAAAATAGAGCCTGCATCAAAGAGAGAGGAGAGAGGAGAGAGGAGAGAGAGAAAAAGTTAGTTGTCAATACACTCCCTATTCAACTCAAACAAACACCTAAACAAACTACTGAAATACATATTTACGTAATCAACAACAGCATGACTGATGCATTCCTTAGGAAAAGCCATTTTAATCTTAATTGGTTTAGCAACAGTGGAATTCAATGCATCTGGCCAATATCTCTTGGAGATCCATTCCTCCTGAAAGTGGCAGAAGGGGGGAGGGAGAGAGAGTGTGCCTACTACAGCAGGAAAATGTGTGACCTGTTGCCACAAGAAAATGGCAACCAGTGAAGAACAAACATCATTGTAAATACAACCCATATTTATGTTTATTTATTTTCCCTTTTGTACTTTAACTATTTGCACATCGTTACAACACTGTATATAGACATAATACGACATTTGAAATGTCTTTATTCTTTTGGAACTTCTGTGAGTGTAATGTTTACTGTTCATTTTTATTGTTTATTTCACTTTTGTTTATTATCTACTTCACTTGCTTTGGCTATGTTAACATATGTTTCCCATGCCAATAAAGCCCTTGAATTGAATTGAATTGAATTGAGAGAGAGACCCATACCATATGTCAGACCAACTGAGCATTGGGCCTATTACCCACAATGCAGGAGGTCATTTCCATGTAAAAGGACCCATGAGCACCAACATGTGAAGTTCATAGGAGCAAATTTAATGGGAAATTTTCTTGTTACTTACGCCGTCATGCTAATCACATTAGCACACATTAGCTCAACCGTTCTGCGGGGGGGTCACTGCTCTCGTAGGGGTTAAAGGGTAGTAGAAATACATCAAAACACAATAATGTTGAAGTAAAGACCCCTGCCAACTAATATCAACACGTATTTAGTTTGGGATAAATTATTTGCCGTCTGCAAGTTTAAGAAACAATGCCTTGTGCTTTGAAATTCCTTAACCAAAAACCCACATACAGTATCTTTAAGATATTTTCTAATTTCAAGGCACAAGGCAAAGTTCACAGAAGTAACAAGTAAAGATAGACATACCAATTAGTTAGTGTTTTTACTGATATACATTTTTGTTTATGAATTATTAAGTGATTAAAACTTGTAATTATGTTACCAAATCCGTAACGGAATTACTGCAATTGATTTGGCTACAATGAGAAATCATAGCTAGGTCACTTGCTACTGTCTTCCCTTCAACTGGCATACTGTTATGTTCAGATCCAGTTAATTTGACCTCTCCTGGAACTTACCAACGCCTACCCTCGCTTTCCATTTACTGTAACCAGCATCTGCACCCACTGAGCACCAACCGACACGGACATCCATGGGCGTTGAAAAGTAGGTGAAATTTGGTTAGTCCACCCTGGCCTTAATTTCATTCGACATCATTTTTTTGGTCCGGACCCGCCTTGATTTCAACGTCCACAGACGTAGATTGGTTTAGACCAAATCTGAACCAATCATATATGTCTATGTTTCATACGTTTGGAAAGCACAATACAGTACAGTACAGTGAAGCACAGTGGAGTACAGTAGAGTGCAATACAGTAAAATAAAGAAAAGTAGAGTTCAGTACAGTAGGCCTACAGTAAAGTAGAGTTGGTTACATTACAGTAGAGCACAATAGAGTAGAGTACAGTATAATGTACTGTATTGTACTGTACTCTACTGTACTATACTCTACTTCAGTGGTTCCCAACCAGGGGTACTTGGCCTATCCACAGGGGGTACTTGAGAAGACTCATGAGACCATAGGCCTACTGGTAAAATGCACACGAGGGGGTAAATCAGGGGTACTCCGGGCAGAGCAAAATAGTTGGTGGTACAGTAAACGAAAAGGTTGGGAACCACTGCTCTACTCTACTGTCCTGTACTGAATTCTACTATACTGTACTCTACTGTGCTGTGCTGTGATGTCCAAACTTGTGAAACATAGACGTCTATGATTGGTTCAGATTTGGTCTGGTCCGGACCAACCAAATCTGTGTGCCGTCATTGTAAATAATAATTTGTTCTTAACTGACTTGCCTAGTTAAATAAAGCTTCAATAAAAAAACAAAAAACAAATGTGGTCTTGTTTGGGGCCAGAACTCATTAGAATAATAGCACGTTTGTAGAATAATACCCATATATGCAAAGGAAGATATTGCATATTTCTCCCTTTGTGTACCTATTCAGGATACATCACCACGCTAAATTCCCAATCTGGTCTTCATACTGTACCATCATGGCCACCTAATCATCCCCAGTTTACAGTTGGCTGATTCATCCCCCCTCCTCTCCCCTGTAACTATTCCCCAGGTCGTTGCTGTAAATGAGAATGTGTTCTCAGTCAACTTACCTGGTAAAATAAGGGTAAAATAAAATGCAGAATTCTATAATTAGGAATTTCTGTGTAGTACAGATCTGGGACCCATGATGTAATTCTGTTACCCTAATTCAGTTACCAAGTGAAATCCACTTCACTTACTGTAGTTCAATGACCAAAATAGATGTTTTCAAAGTCAAGGTGTCATGTCATAGCTGACACCCCATTCTTTCTGCAGACATCTTTGAATCTTAATTCAGGGCAGATTTTTAACATCGTTTTTGGAAAACTTAGCCACATAGAACAAGGAGCTAGCTGTGTGACTGTGTGTGTCATCACAGAGAGTCAGAGGTGTGTGGCTGTGTGTGTCATCACAGAGAGGCAGCGGTGTGTGGCTGTGTGTGTCATCACAGAGAGTCAGAGGTGTGTGGCTGTGTGTGTCATCATAGAGAGTCAGAGGTGTGTGGCTGTGTGTGTCATCACAGAGAGTCAGAGGTGTGTGGCTGTGTGTGTCATCACAGAGAGTCAGAGGTGTGTGGCTGTGTGTGTCATCACATTGAGTCAGAGGTGTGTGGCTGTGTGTCATCACAGAGAGTCAGAGGTGTGTGGCTGTGTGTGTCATCACAGAGAGTCAGAGGTGTGTGGCTGTGTGTGTCATCACAGAGAGTCAGAGGTGTGTGGCTGTGTGTGTCATCACAGAGAGTCAGAGGTGTGTGGCTGTGTGTGTCATCACAGAGAGTCAGAGGTGTGTGGCTGTGTGTGTCATCACAGAGAGGCAGCGGTGTGTGGCTGTGTGTGTCATCACAGAGAGTCAGAGGTGTGTGGCTGTGTGTGTCATCACAGAGAGTCAGAGGTGTGTGGCTGTGTGTGTCATCACAGAGAGTCAGAGGTGTGTGGCTGTGTGTGTCATCACAGAGAGTCAGAGGTGTGTGGCTGTGTGTGTCATCACAGAGAGTCAGAGGTGTGTGGCTGTGTGTGTCATCACAGAGAGTCAGAGGTGTGTGGCTGTGTGTGTCATCACAGAGTCAGAGGTGTGTGGCTGTGTGTGTCATCACAGAGAGTCAGAGGTGTGTGGCTGTGTGTGTCATCACAGAGAGTCAGAGGTGTGTGGCTGTAACTGTTCTTCCCTGATGCAGATGTAAAGTTCGGTAACAGAATTATGGTACAATCTCCCTTATTTTATCTGTGGTTTTAGTAAGACACATGACTGCCACGTAGTGGCGGGGGAGGATATATTCTGTCCCTCACTTTACTGTTTTTGGTCGTATGCAGCTTCAGTTTACAGTGGCAGAGAGCACACATTTCACAGGTTTTACATATTGTTCACAGAAGTCCACCTTGTAAGGCTAACTGTAGTTAGGCGCGGTCTACAGATGTTTGTTCAACAAGACAACTACGTGGATTTACACATTCCCTAATATAGGCTGGTGGTTGGACCTCGTGACATTTTCAAGCGCGGGAGATTTTCATGCTTGTGTTGTGTCCTGCGTCCTATCTGTGACGCAGTATGCAAGTATCAGCTAGGCGACACATCACATGCAGCTTGCCAGCACAGAAGCAAAGATGAGCCAAGAAATTAAGAACGAGACATCTCAACTGAATGGGTAACTTTTTTTGGTTTTTACTTTTCACTTTGAAGTTAGCAGCGAATTGTCAGTTGTTTGATTGCATGCGTTTTACAGTAGGACTAGCTAGCTAGGCTAAGTAGTAGTAGCTAGCTAGCTGACGTAACTCCTTCAGTTCTTTGATAACACACAACGCTACAACTTCAATACATAAACATAGCTCGCGTTTGTTGTTAGCAGCATTTTCAGAAAGTCATTAGACATGTAAGATAGATAGCTAGCTAAGTTACTGTACAGTATATTGAAATAAGGTCACATTCAAGCTAGGCACTTAGCTATAATGTATACCTGCCGACTAACTGCATTGCGAACAAGGTGTGTGTGTGAGAGAGAGCGACACAGACTGGGGAGGGTTGGCAGCTTCAACAGTCATCACATTCCGTGGTCGTCTCTCTCAACACAGAAAGTCAGAAAAAGGATTTCACACCTTAGAAACCACTGTAGCCATTCTCAGGATAAAATATCACCCTATCCTCTTCAGACATGATTATCACTTAGTCCCCCCCCTCCTGTGTCTGTTTTGTATTTAGCATCAGGTAATATTCTCCCTACTCCCCTTAGTTCCCTATCCCATCTTGGTGAAAGACATGGGGGCGGGATGTGTAAGATGTAGAATATGGAGCCTGCATAAGCCGTGACACACACACACACACACACACACACACACACACACACACACACACACAGTTTCTCTTCAGCTGAAACTAGTGCTATATGAATCAGTGGCCCTCAAAAAGGGATGACGTGTCTCCCGCCCACCCTTGAGTGTGTGCCCATGGAATGGCAGCAGTGTTGGCACAGGGAATAAGCTAACGCGCAGGAGGGCAATGAGGACAAACACACACATCCCACACACACTACTCCTAGTCCCAACCACACTCACTCTGACTCTGTGTCAAATGTCAAACACGAGGAGCACTCTAGCTCCACCCGTAACATGCCCTCAACCGTCTCGCACACACCTGGAGGGGTTCCCGTCACCCAGCAGAGTGCCAGAAGCCCAGAAAGGTGAAGAGGACCTGGGCCAACCCCTGTGGCCCCATGGCCCTCTTCACCACCACTTTTAGCAGTCTGAGGGCCCACTTTGGCTGTTTTGATCCCCCAAAATGAGCCGGTGCCACCCAGGGCCTTTCTACAGGCTCGATAACGGTCTCTTTGCACCGTGATTTCAAGCTGTTATGAAGGCTTGAGTTCCAGATGTGTTTGATTGAAATCTGGATGGCATTTTGAGACTGGTTGCATCATGTTTAGCCTTCATCATAAATATTTTTCAGTGTACGGCACACCGCTGTTCTCTTTTTACTAGTTCAGCCTTCAAATGTATTCGACTCTCTGCTCTGCTTACACTTGTATCACCTTCATTGATGTGAAGAATGCTTTGGCTGAAGGCCTTTACCTTTTCCATATCAACCCTCAGCCTGAACTCTTTAGGCTGCCTTCAGAGCAACTGTTGCTTGCCATCGAGTTGACAGTTTGTTCATGTTCTTCTGACCAAGCTCTGCGTTTGCATTCTCATCATTGCTGTGAAGAATGCTGGGGCTGAAGGCTAGGCATATAGGCCGGCGTATTCCATATCAACTCTGAACTGGTTGCAACCATAAATGTCCTATTAAATTCCTAATTCTATGGTAGCAACCATAGGTTGCTAACTCATGTATTGAGTTAGGTCGCGTACCTCTGACATTTCCATCCCCACGCAACATGCATGTTGGCAAACTTGGCATTCTGAGGGGCCTTCCTGCCTTCCCTAATACCACTCACTATGTCGAGCGTCCCTTTCTGACCGGCTTTGTGCACTTTCACTAAACCAGGTAGCCTAATGCCTTGATTTTCAAAATTCTGTTCCCAGATAGAGCCTACGATATAGGGCCGAGTATAGCCAGGAAAAGTCCTATTTTGACGTGCTGCTTGGAAGCGCGATGATAGCCTAATCCTCCCGCTCATTAAGCCAATAAGGAATAGGCATTTGTGGGAATAATAAACCCCAGAAGGGAGAACGCCCAGGAAGCATTATCCCATGGAATGTTATCTCTTCTCCCAGCAGCTGTGCGGTTGAAAATCCTGTTCAGGAAGGCCGACCACCGTTCTGCAGAGTGTAGGACCTCTATGACAATCTGGTGCCTGGGAAAGCCTGTAGAGCCCAGGGGAGCGAACACACTCCTCTGCGTCTCATTAAAGGACTAATGTCCTGGAGGGAAGGGTGACACCGAGACCACAGCAGCAGCTGCCATTGGAGCAGTATAGGAGAACCATGAATTGAACTTGAGCGGCATGCAATTGGGGACTGGAATGTCTGACTGTTCTAGTCATTGTAATTCTATGTCAGCATTTGAACATATGACAGCAGGAAGATTCCAGGCTTCTGAAAGACCGCGTGAACACCACCAGGTGTCAGGTTGGGAGATATTAAGGTTTGCGGCCGGTGCAGTGATGCTTTAATGAATAATGAGAAGGAAGGCCCATCTGTACAAATTGATAACAGAAGACGTTTAAGCTACCAAAGCTTCCCCGGAGACTAATGCTTAATTAGATGTATCAAGGAAGAGTCAGACACTCCCTAAAAAGCTGGATCAAATTGAAAGTCTGTATTGGAAGGTGGAGGCCTACTCAACCGAAAATGTGTTTCAATTCATGTTTTAGTCCTCTCATCTTGTGTTATTAAACATTTTGAACAAATCAAATCTCTACATCAACTGTAAATGATTTTACAACAGCCTCTCTAACTAGATTCTTTAGGCCTAATTAAATGCAATATGCCACATCATTTGATCAAGCCGCAATGAAAAACACACAAGCAGTTTCTTTGTCTTTTGAGCAAAGACGGCCCCTCTGCCCTATGATGTGCGCCACTTAATGCGTCCGAACGCCTGGAAATGTCACTTCACTTTAAAGTTTGTCCCCGTTTGGCAGTCTTGCTCCGCATGCTGGCAACCATTAGCCAATTTTGAAACGTAGGGACGAGAGATCTCACAGTGCGAGCTGTGGAGGAGTTCAAAGTGTCAGACTTTCTCCTTCTCTCTTTGATCCCTTAATTTCTTTCTAGTCGTGTCTGCGGGGGTATGGGCGAAAGACGTCACCGATCTTGTCTTTGTAGACAGGCAGACGTGGGGACAGCAATGGGTCTCGATTGCCAACCTAGGGCAATAGGGACGCTCTTTCATTTCTTTGTCATGTGACAGCCAGGTGGGTAGGGTTTAATTGCCAGGTTGAAACGCACGGCCGAGAGATCACACTCCAAACTGTGGAGGAGTTCAAAGTATCCCTTCCTCTTCTGCCGTCGCTGTGTCTTTGGATCCACTTTAGAGAGTGCTTTGTAGACAGGCAGACATGGCATCTAGGCCTAGATCTATGGCACGATCCGCCCTAGGTTGGCGTGACAGCCAGATGGGTAGGGTTTAATTGCTGGGTACTGCTGCTTCAGTTTCCAAGGTGCTCCAGCCTGACCCAGTGGGACTTTCTACGACTGTACCCATAATAGATCCCGGTTCCTGTGTCTGGATCCGTAATGGTGGGTGAGTGGCCTGTAGCACAGCAGTAAAGAGAGGATATAATGGTTTTCAAAACCCGAAGAATGTACGCTGAGATAGTGAGGTCTCTAGACAGGGGTGTTGTAATTATAGGGAGTGGGCGTCTGTTCTCCGTTGGGTTAAGACCCAGGTTTGAAGCCCTTTGAATCGTCGCACTGGTGGCCGTGTGAGGATGTGTGTGAAGTGTCCGACTGAACTTGTGTTTGCGTTCACGGCGGCACGCGTGTTCCTTTGTAGAGCAAGAGGACGGAGACCGAGACTACATCATGCTGACCTCTAGTGAAACGTGCGAACGATGCCACTGACTGCTCCTTTTTGACAAATGAGCCTTTTGAAGGTTCTATTTTTGGTTTTACGCCATCCCTCACTACCTTGTCACTTTCCTTCTATTCTTTCTATTCTGTCTTATCCCTCTGACTCACCCGTTCTCCTTCCCTCCTCAACCTCTAACGCTACCCTCCTTTTCTCTTTTCCTCTTTCTCTCTTTCTTTTCCTTCTTTCGCCCATTTTTCTGACCTCCATTTTCTTTTGTCTCCATGTTTTTCTCTCCCGTTCTGACCTTTCTCCATTTTCTTTTCTCTCTGTCCTTTCTCCCTCTCCTCTCTTCCCCTCCATCAGGACCCCGTCCTCTGATCCTGCTCAGACGAAGAAGCGTGAGGACTACCTCGAGTGGCCTGAATATTTCATGGCTGTAGCCTTCCTGTCAGCTCAGAGAAGCAAGGATCCCAGCTCACAGGTAAACGCATATATATATTATATATACACACACAACTCAAAGAAGCATTCAAGATCCTAGGTAACATCACCACCCCCTACCCCCCTCGTCATTGATCCTGACCCCCCCCCAGCCCTCCAACCCGCTTTCTCTCCATTTCTCCCTCTACTACGGCTGTGTAAGGCGTCCACAGCCCCGCCTGTTGTTAAATATTAATCCAGATGCCAGGCCCTTCGCCCTCAATAAGGCCTCCCTGCTTTTCTGATCAGGCCCTGGCACGGACGCCTCTCTTTTACACTGCCGGTCAAGACGGCGGCGGGTATTTAAATGAGTTCCCAGAGTTCCCGGCTGTGTGGCGAGCACCTGGTTTGGGGGGTGTTTCAAGCAGTTGGGGGCCTTAGCCCTAGTCTGCCTTAGTCAGGGATTGGTTTTCTGGTGTAGGCCTGTAAGCGCCAAGTTGGATGTCGGTTTTGATTTGTTTCGACACCTATACCCCCTGTCTGCACTGCTGTCTAGTTTGATGATCGACCTAGAGCTTGTTTTGAAATGGATTTCTGACCCACAGAAGTGGATGGACGGAGGGAGGGATATCAGTGTAATGGAGGGGGGGGGGGAAATGGCTACAGGTTTTCAATCCTAAAAGTATTTGGGCAAAAAGGTATGTCTTGAGGGAAGTCTGGACTATGCAGGGTTTATTAGGGAATTTAAATTAATAAATTATTCGATCCAGATGTATGAAAGTGTATATGTGCACTTTAGTGTGTGTGAGTAAATACAAAAGTCTCTCTCCCCCAAGCCCCGCCCCCTGTCACTCAAGGAGCTCTTTTGTTGTTGCTCGACCACGAGACACTTGCGTTCAGTAATAGAAATCCACAAGCATTCTATAATTACACTATCAGTTTGTTTCTTACATCTGCAAACAGCTAGTCTCTTTTCTTAGCAACTTGCCACTAAATCGTGTTAACCACTAATGCTAAATGCTCGTTATAGCTAGCTAATAAATGTACTGAGTCAGAGCAAACATAGCTAGCTATACAGCCTGATACCAGTGAAGGTTTAGGCTTAAATCAGCATGTTTGTGCAACATGCTTCTAAACCAAAGAGTATTAGGCAAAGCATGAGTATGTAAGCTACATGAAGTAGTGAAGAGAGATCAACATTTTTAATGTAGCCAAAGATTATAGTGTCCCGAAGGAAACACTGACCAACACTTTGGTTCCTACCCTGTCACAATAACTCCTCCCTGGCATTTTCATTCGTTGTCATGTCAAACAACACTGTATGCCCACTATTATATTCTAACTATTGAATTAAAATAAAAGTTATATTTCCATGATTCCAACAGTTCACCCAAGTGTTTAAATCGCAAGTCAAATTGCAATTGCAACATTTGGTTAAAAATCACAATTGCAACATTTGCCAATAATGTGCAGCGCTATGTGGCAGTGTGGATATGATCTCAAATTAGTGCAGGAAATGCAGACATTTATGAAAAGGACGAAAACAATCAGAATGGAGCGAGAGACCCATTGAAATCACTTGTGCTGACACCCTAGGGTCACGCACTACTCATAAATAAATAAAAATATTTATATTATTCAAAACCATAAAATACCATCAAATAATATCGTCAACATATGAACCACAGCTAATGAAGTCACTGAAACCCTTAAAGAGCTGCAGTCTGTTTTGGAATGGGTGGCCAGTAATAAACTGGTCCTGAACATCTCTAAAACTAAGAGCATTGTATTTGGTACAAATCATTCCCTAAGTTCTAAACCTCAGCTGAATCTGGTAATGAATGGTGTGGCTGTTGAAGAAGTTGAGGAGACTAAATTACTTGGTGTTACCTTAGTTTACAATCTATCATGGTCAAAACGTATAGATTCAATGGTTGTAAAGATGGGGAGAGGTTTGTCTGTGATAGAGATCTCCTGCTTTTTTGACAACACACTCCACAAAGCAAGTCCTGCAGGCTCTAGTTTTATCTAATCTTATTTATTGTCCAGTCGAGTGCCGCAAGGAAAGACTTAGTTAAGCTGCTGCTGGCCCAGAACAGAGTGCCACGCCTGGCTCTTCATTGTAATCAGAAGGCTTATATAAATACTATGCATGCCAGTCTCTCTTGGCTACAAATTTAATCACTTCTTTTTATTAAAAAAACATTGTGTTGAAAATCCCAGATTGTTTGCATCGTCAATTTACGCACAGTTCTGACACGCATACGCACTTACCCCACCAGACATGCCACCAGGGGTCTTTTCACAGTCTCCAAATTCAAGAAAGTGTACAGTATTATATAGAGCCATTATTGCGTGGAACTCCGTTCCATCTCATATTGCTCAAATTAAGTGCAAACCTGGTTTCAAAAAACAGATAAAGCAACACCTCATGGCACATCTCTCCCCTAATTGACGTAGATAGTTTGTGTGTATGTAGGCTACGTGTGCCTATACATTTTTTACATGTTCTGTCCTTGAGCTATTTTTGTCTTATTAATGTTCTACATTATGTCACGTTTTGTGTGGACCCCTGGAAGAGTAGCTGCTGCTTTTGCAACAATGGGGATCCTAATAAAATACTAAAATATACCGTCAAACATGAGAAAAATACCATGATATGCTGGCCATATCGCCCAGCCCTCGATGAGAGCTGGCTCTGCTCCTCTGTGATAAGCTCAACCCCAGGGGAAGGGGGACGGAGGGGGGAGAGGCCAGTGGGGCACAGCAGGGGGTCTACGGATCCAGTAATCCTCCATCCCTCCCTCCCTCTGACTCCACACCTGCTGCTGGGAGTTAGTGCCTTTAGAAAGTATTCACACCTGTTGACTTGTTCCACATTTTATTGTGTTAAAGCCTGAATTCAAACTGGATTAAATAGATTTTTTTTCACTCACCCATCTACACATAATGACAAAGTGAAAAATTCAATTTCTTTTCATCCCAAAAAACTCCATAGTCCTTGCCAATGACAAGCATACCCATAACATGATGCCACCACCACCATGCTTGAAAATATGAAGAGTGGTACAATGTTGTGGATCCATCTTCAGTTTTCTTCGATCACAGCCATTCAACTCTAACTGTTTCAAAGTCCCCTTGGCTTTGTTCTGTGTGTGTGCGAGTGAGTGCACATGAGATGCGTGTCTAGAAAACCTCCCTGGTCTTTGTGGTTGAATCTGTGTTTGAAATTCACTGCTCATTTGAGGGAACTTACAGATAATTGCATGTGTGGGGTACAGAGATGAGGCAGTCATTCAGAAATCACGTTAAACATAATTACTGCACACAGTGAGTCCATGCAACTTATTGTGATTTGTTAAGTTCAGGAGTAAAATGTTTCTTATTTAGCCTTGCCATAACAAAGGGGTTGAATACTTATTCACTCAAGACATTTCAGCTTTTCAATTTTTTTAAAACATAATTCTACTTTGACATTATGGATTATTGTGTGTGTGGGCCAGTGACCGAGAATCTAAATATAATCCATTTAAAATTCTGTCTGTAACACAAGTAAATGTGGAAAAAGTCAGGAGGTGAGAATACTTTCTGACAGCACTAGTTACCAACCAGCCCAGAAAGAACGATGGGGGGGGTGGGTGATGGAGATCAAGAGACAGAGGGAATGAGAGCGAGAAAGAAAGGTAGGAAATTTCAACAAGTCTTCTCTAATGACCTCTCCTTTCTAAACTAGTTCAGGATGTTGTCTTGTCTCCACTTGTCTCCGAGAGAGAGAGAGAGAGAGAGGTGGAGGCGATGGGGATTAGAAGAACGACGGAAAGAAAAGTTTTTAAGCCAGCCAAGCCTTCCCTGATCAAAACGGTGTGAGGATGAAACAGAGGGTTGGCGCTTTAGTCGTCTATCCTTCCTTTATTTTCTCCTTTTTCCCTCTCAGAAGAAAGGGATATCTGGCGCCGTTTCATGTCTCTCAGCGACGGGTCCTCACGAGGCCTCTGTGTTTACAGACCGCCACGGGGGGCCGAAGGACGAAGCTTCCGCCTTCCGCTTTTGCCACAATTCCCCACCATTTATCTGACCACCTTAGTTGACGCAGTCCACCAACAAGAAAGGGCGGTAGCTTATCCCTCAGTGGGCACTCTCTCAAGAAGCCACTGTTTCTTAGTCCCCCCCCCCCCCCCCCCCTGTCAATGTGGTCGTGTGTACGCTACAGCCTCTGTTTTAAGGCTCAGCTCTCTCTAGTCTTTACCCTCTTCCCTCGTCAGATGTACCCTTCAAATAGGCCCCCTACATTAATTCAGCAATGCTCTCTAGACAGGCGCATGTGTGCATAGCACAAATCCAAGGGGAAGCGAGTCGAGACTGAACTTAATTTGATCTGTGATCTGAACAGCTACACTACGTATCATCTTCTAGCTTCGTCTGACTTTGTCTTAGTCAGTCCTATGACACAGAGAAGGACCCTCTATCATTTCTCGCTCTCTCCCTCTCTGACTCGCTCTCGTTCGTCTTTTTGTCTCACCCTCTCGGTCTCTATGGTTGACTTCGTCTTTCACACATTTCTCTGACACACTTTTATCATTCTAACATATGAGTGATGGAGCTGGGTGGAGAGTAGGGAGGGGTTGATGTATTGATGGATGGGGTGAGGCTGGGGGGGGGGGGGGTGCGTGGGTCTTTTTAAAGTGATAAGGGGCCTGGCGGAGCGTTTCTAGCCCTGATCAAAGCACAGCGTCCTGGGGAGAGCCATGGCGGGGGGTGGGCTCTCTGGGTCGTTTGATGTGTTGGAGCTATGCCAGTTCACCTGGGGAAAACTAACAGTACAGTGAAGGGCATACGGTTCCGTCGCCGCACCCTCATTGGTTAGATGACCGATCATTATTAGCCAAGAAGTGGTTAGAAAACGTCAATGTTTTTGCGAGTTAGATTAGAATCCCTCCTGATTGGCTGTTCTACTGTGTTCGTTATGGTGGAGTAGAGGTTTTGTGCTTGCATGTGATTCCTGATAAGTTGATGTCCCCCCCCCCCCCCCCCACTCTCATCTCTCTTGCTCCATCTCTAATTGGCCTAGCTCTCAGCTGGAGAGCCCTCTTCTCTTTCCCAACTCTCTAAACCACTGAACATTGACCTCCACCCTTCATGCCAAGTTGCTCTGCCTCTACTTACAGTGGGCTCCAAAATTACTGCCACCCCTGACTGGCAATGCAAAAACAATACTTAAAAAAATATAAACAATATAATCATAGAGAGACTCAAAATACCAACATGTGAGAAATACTGTACTTTTATTAATGTTTCAATGGAACCCACCAAAATCATTTATTGATTTAATTAAAAATCAATGTCCTCCAAATCAAGGTTTCACAATTAATGGCACCCTTGAAGATGATTGTAAGTAACATATACCAAAATTAAACCAGAAACTTAAATTTAATTGAATTGAATTCATTGAAGTCTCAAGGAACTATATTGAGCCATTACATCACTTCCTGTTTCACTAGGGTATAATGAGGTAACACACATGCAATATCCCTTTGCCATCCAACACCATGAAGAAAACAAAAGAACTGGCAGTTCAAAAGAGACAGATGGTCGTAGACCTTCATAAATCTGGTAATGGCTACAAGAAGATCCACAAACGACTGAGCACTGTCAGGGCAATTATTTAAAAAAATCAAACGATATGGAACACTTGAAAACCTTACAGGTAGAGGATGCAAATGCATTTTGCCCCCCAGGATAGGGAGGAGGATGGTGAGAGAAGCAACAAAATCCCCATGAATCACTGTGAAAGAATTGCAGGCCTTGGTGGCGTCTTGGTGTCACCAGGTTTCAAAAAGCACCATCAGACGCCACCTCCACAACCACAGGCTCTTTGGAAGGGCTGCCAGAAGAAAGCCCTTTCTGACCCCAAGACACAGACGCAAACGCTTGGAGTTTGCCAAACGTCATTTAAATTATGACTGGAAGAAGGTGCTCTGGTCAGATGAGACCAAAATTAAACGTTTTGATCAGATACAGCATCGGCATGTTTGCTGTCGAAACAGAGATGCATACAAGGAGAGGCACCTCATACCCATGGTGAAATATGGTGGTGGGTCAGTGATGTTTTGCGGCTGTTATAATTCCAGAGATCCAAGGCCACTGGTTAAGATTTGATGGTATAATGAATTCCACCAAGTATCAGGCAATACCTCAACATACCTCAAGATCCACACAGAAATGGTTCTGTGACAACAAAATCAATGTTCTGCCATGGCCATCTGTCGCCGGACCTCAATCCAATCGAAAACCTGTGGGCTGAGTTGAGGGCAGTTGATAAGCGCAAACCCAAGAACGTGAAGGATCTTGAAAGGATCTGCATAGAGGAATGGTCCAAAATCCCTCCAAATGTGTTCCCTTTCCTGTAATGTTTGACAAGGTTAAGACTCCATGCTGTTTATCCTTGCCAGAGGTGGTTGCACTAAGTACTAAATGAGGAGTGCCAATAATTATAAAACCTTGATTTTGGTGACATTAATTTTGTATTAAATCATTGTATGATTTTGGTTGGTTCCATTGAAACATTAATAAAGTACAGTATTTCTCACATGTTGGTATTTTGAGTTTATCTCTAATTATATTGTTTATATTTTTTAAGTATTGTTTGTGCATTGCCAGTCAGGGGTACCAGTAATTTTGTAGCCCACTGTATACTTGCATCAATGTTAAACTCTTAGACCTACATGCTAGGCTAGATTGGGTAGAAAAATATCTTCTCACCCAAATACATAATGTTTTGCTATTTTTTTGTTGTTGAGGGGGAACAATGATACGCCCAGTCACATCTTCTAGCCTAAATGCAACACAGTTGAGAAATAATATGCGCACTCTGTCTGAACGTTAAATGAACTCTTGTTCTCTCTCTCTCTCTCTCCTCTCTCCTCTCTCCTCTCTCTCTCTGTGTGTGTTTCCCCCCCCCTAGGTTGGAGCATGTATTGTTAACCAGGAGAATAAGATAGTGGGCATCGGCTACAACGGCATGCCCAACGGCTGTGATGATGACCTGCTGCCCTGGTCCCGCTCTGCTGACGACAGACTGGATACCAAGTATCCTTATGGTAGGATCTACCTAGGAACATCACTATAGTACCACAGTCCACTACCAAGTATCCTTATGGTAGGATCTACCTGGGGACATCACTATAGTACCACAGTCCACTACCAAGTCTCCTTATGGTAGGATCTACCTGGGGACATCACTATAGTACCACAGTCCACTACCAAGTATCCTTATGGTAGGATCTACCTGGGGACATCACTATAGTACCACAGTCCACTACCAAGTCTCCTTATGGTAGGATCTACCTGGGGACATCACTATAGTACCACAGTCCACTACCAAGTATCCTTATGGTAGGATCTACCTAGGGACATCACTATAGTACCACAGTCCACTACCAAGTATCCTTATGGTAGGATCTACCTAGGGACATCACTATAGTACCACAGTCCACTACCAAGTATCCTTATGGTAGGATCTACCTAGGGACATCACTATAGTACCACAGTCCACTACCAAGTATCCTTATGGTAGGATCTACCTAGGGACATCACTATAGTACCACAGTCCACTACCAAGTATCCTTATGGTAGGATCTACCTAGGAACATCACTATAGTACCACAGTCCACTACCAAGTATCCTTATGGTAGGATCTACCTAGGGACATCACTATAGTACCACAGTCCACTACCAAGTATCCTTATGGTAGGATCTACCTAGGAACATCACTATAGTTCCACTATCAAGTATCCTTATGGTAGGATCTACCTAGGGACATCACTATAGTACCACTACCTACTATCCCTGCGGTAAGATTTACTTTAATATCACCACAATGAGGAACCCTAGGTTAATGTGAAAACCTACAATATATATACACAGTGTACAAAATATTAGGAACAACTTCCTAATATTGGTTTGCACCCCCACCCAATTCGTTGAGGCATAGACTCTACAAGGTGTCGAAAGCATTCCACACGGATGTTGGCCCATGTTGACTCTAATGCTTCCCACAAACCGGTGCGCCTGGCACCTACTACCATACCCCGTTCAAAGGTATTTCAATCTTTTGTCTTCCCCGTTTAACCCTATGAATGGCACACCTACACAATCCATGTCTCAAGTCTTAACAATCCTTCTATAATGTGTCCCCTTCCTTCCTCTACACTGATTTTGAAGTGGATTTAGCAAGTGACATCAATAAGGGATCATAGCTTTCACCTGGTCAGTCTGTCATGGAAAGAGCAGGTGTTCTTAATGTTTTGTATACTCACTGGTATGCTGGTTCCATAACTTGATGTAAGTCAGAACTAGGTTAAAACAGCATGAGCTTTCCTTGAAATACTTGGAGCATTCGATTGAGCCTATCCGGAGTGCCATATGAGCGGTATTAGCATTTTTGGGTCTATTCCATTGGTTCCAATGCTCCCAACAAGGTCAATCCATCTTAACTAAAGCATTTGAAGGGAAATGAATGGTTGAACCCAGGCCTGGGCAACATGCTGGCCACTTCAGCAGCTAGTGAACTGTGAACCCCAACTGACATGCTGCTAGGCCATAATCACACTAGCCACTTGAACAGTACTAGCCAGTCCAACATGTGAAGTGTGTGCGGTGATTGACTCCTGCTTTCTCACCCCCCCGATGCCCGGTCTCTCTCGCACTCACAGATGCTAGGCTCCATCTGTCTGGGCCGGCTTTTTCCTCTCAAGACCACATGGTGCGCTTTTTCACACTCATCCTCATTCTCTCTCTCGCCTCACCTCATAGCTGCCTCTCATTACAGTGCACAACCTCTTTCAAACCAGACAAGCCCTTAACAATAAGCAGTAGTCAATCCCCTGTTGTTGCAAAGGCAGTTGTTGTTTAACGGCGAAACAAGCGTCACCCGCGCAGACAACACAGCTGAGGCCAACAAAGAAGAGAGGGACTACTCGGCAGCACAGATGGGGTTTTAATGTAACACTGAAGATGGAGGCCGGTGCTCTTAACTCCAACGAGCGGGAAAGGAGAGATGTTTTTGTGCAGTTGTCATGGAAACCAGGTAGTTTGAGGGTGAAATGAGAGCAGGTGGCACACACTGGAAAATAAATGTATTTCTGGGGAAATGATAGAATAGTTGGATGGAAGGTGGAATGCTCTCCTGTCGCCAACTGCTTGCTCGTACTATCGGTTTCTACTTCTGAGAGAGAGCGTGTCCTTGTGAGAGTGAAAGCTTTTACAGTGAAATGATTCAGTAGCTATACCTCTGTTCTACAAGGACATCTTGATTCTTGTCTCAGCCCTTGGAAGTCTGAACTAGAAGAAGTGACACAGTTTCACCTGAAGAGGGCGCTGGACACTACCACTTCCAGTTAGTCTCCTTGTCCTCTCAAAACTCAGTGAACGTACACACACACAACCTAGAGGGAACTTGCTACTAGTGTGTTCTCTCCCAACTTCTGATTTTGATGATATTAGCCCCGACTCTGCCAACCACGACTGGCGTATTTTCAAAATTTGACTTGTAAGCCTTGAGAGCTCATGATAGGTAATAGGACCAATGGGGGCAGTTAGTTTGTGAAGTGAAACAAGTACATCCCTAGTACATAAGTACTTACTAATCATATGCAATTGTAACCTATTAGAGATACCTAGGGTGACCAGACATCCCTGTTTTCTGCTGCCAGTCCCCGGTTTTGGTGGTCTGTTTCTGAAAAATGTCCTTGTTGGACCTTTTTATAAGAACGTTTGATTGGTGATGCACTAACCATCCCATGAATAACCATGGCTAGAAAGTGTCTCCAACAGCATAGGCTACCAGACTTGGGTGGTTTTTGAATTACTAGATGGGCTAAGATTAAGAGAACTGGAGGGGTAATCCATTTTGTGTCTTAATTAATGAAAGTATTGGAAAGAACTACAGCGGAAATTGATAGTTAAATATAGTTCCAGGGCATGCCACTTTTTTAAAATGTTATTTTTTTTATTATTTTTTTTGCGCGGCTATACCCCACCCGTAAAAATAAAAAAATAATTACATTCCCAGATTTTCGTTTCATAAATCCGGTCTCCTTACCTAGGGCTTTTCAGAGTCATACTTTTTACTGCAATCACATACAGTAGGACACCGACACATTGAATTGTTTATATACAGTGTAGGCCACTCTTTGGGAAAAAGCTAGACTATTCTGAATGGGTTTCGGTATGGAGTTTAGAAGAGAGAAGGGGGGGTGGGGGAAGAGTGATAGAGAGGGCTGAGGGCACAGTTGGCAGACTGTGGGCAGCAGATGCCAGCGTGGGAGACTATCAGCGGTTGCCATGGCGAGGTGTGAAGAGGCAAAGCACTAAGAGCATTTTGTCAATATTTTGGGGGGGTTGATCTTTTAAACCCTTCCTGACCCCCCCCCCCCCCCCCCCCCCCCTTACAAATAGTGTGTCTCAAATGACTTTCTACCTCTATAATATCACAATATGTTGCATTGTCCCACTTAGTTTAACTAGAGGGAATGTATGATCATACTATAATATACAGAGAAGGACAGTATATTCAACACGATTAATACTGCGTCCACCCTTTCTACCTTTTCTAAAAGCTCATTCAGAAAACCCTTTCTTCCTCAGTAACTATTGTCTCTCTGTTCTGTAGATGAATCGTTCTTTAAGTACTGTTAATAAAGAGACTGAGATGAGAATGAGAGGAGAGGAAGTTAAACCGTTCCCTTGGCAGTGACATACACACTCCCTCCCTCAGCAAAACTATCCAGGAAAAGTAGAAACTCGGTCCTCAGCCCGTAGCCCTGTTCTGCTCCCGACCCGGTTCATTCCTAATGCCTTATTCGGACCCATTAATTTCCTACTAACACAAAGGAATAGCCATGTAATTGCTTGAGCCGATGTAGCAAAGTTAACGGCCCTCTATTTGTCTGCTGTGTCGGTTGGCTCTACAGCCTCTTTCCCACTGGGCACAGTCTTCTTTTGTTTTTGATCTCCCTCGTTCTCTCTCCCTCAATCTCTTTTCTCTGCCTTCCCTCCCTATGCCCTCTCTCCATCTCCCCCCCTCCCTCGCTCTAGTCTCTTCAGGGTTGTGATATCTCTGGCTATGGGCCAGGCACTTTCTGGTGTTCCCTGGCAGCCGAGACAGAATCTATGTTCCAAGTGACTCCCTAGTCCCTATTTAGTGCACTACTTTTGACCAGGGCCTATAGGGAATAGGGTGCAATTTGAGACGCAGACATAATCGAGAGCTTTAGAAGTCACATGACTCGACAAGCCTGTGGGAATCAGGGAAGACATGCGTCTTAATCAGGGTGACTGGCTGTATAGGCCATAGGCTGTAGTGCCGCAATATTCTATTTGTGCTGCAGTGGTTATATTAGCACATTTGTTTTTTGTGTGAGTGTGTTGACTCTGGGAGAGAGTCCGAATACCCATAGCCGCGTCCTAAATATTTGTACGTTTTGAGTATGCAGGAAAAAATTACGTTTAATACTATGCGACGTTTTGAAAATTGAGTATACTTTAAATGTCCGGATGTCATACTCGTGTTGGCTTTGACCATAGCTGAGCAATTAGATAAGGGGATGCGCTACTGAAATCAGTGAATAGCGTGAAACAGCGCAAAGACACATTCTCAGTAAGCGAAAATAGAATGTTTTTTATTATGTGAATTTTCGAAAATGTTGATGGTTTAAATGCCAGGATGTTATACTCATCTCAGCTCTTTATCTAGTAGAATTAGATGCACACTTTTCCATAATGCATTGGAAGAGGTGGGCTGCGAGTGATGGGCCCCATTTTCTCTTTGAGTAGCCAAACCAAAAAACTAAGCTACTTAATTGGGAAGATGCCGAATAGCGAATCTTCTGCAGCGGTGTTCAAAATGTAGGCTAGGTAGATTTTGTTCTTCTTAAAATTGAGTATTGCATCGTAGGCGTTTTAAAAATATAATTAGTGGATTTCTGTTTTCTCATTGAAAAGTTTCATTTTTCTCTTGGCCTTCTAAACCATCTTTGGATTTCTGACAATGTCGGCACCGGGGACAAGCCTTAGCAGTCATTCTGATCTCGTTCCCAATGATCAGTGCTGTTAGTGTATTATGTTGCTGTCCAGCAGTTCTGAATTCGCCATGCACCCGACTGTCCAGGTATTTCTGTGCCATAGCCTTTTGATTTGAACAGTTGAAAAGTTTTGGTGTGTGTATATACTAGGCTGTTTGATTTAATTGAATATGTTACAGCACTTTGGTTTCACTAATAAATATGTTCAAGTGGAAAATATTTACCTACGGTATAGGTTGAATGTGATAGGCCTACTCAGGCTGGTTCTAAGCAGACTATATCTCCATTCCTATTCCTTTCAGAGTTTAGAGAAATTAATCAAATTGGAAGTGAGCCATTATCAGGCTGGTTAATGTGATGCATGTTTGTTGAATTTTTACAAATCCACCCGCACTCGGCCCCGCCCCACCTACTCAACCAGTCAGGAGCTGCTACTTTACTAAACTGTGTGCGCTAAATAGTATGCGGCGATGAGTACATGCATTGTATGCAGTTTTAAGTATGTAGTACGCTAGTATAGGTATTCGGACATGGTGTGTTTTTTTTAAGGTGCATACAAATACAAAACTCCCATGTCGGTTGGCAGGTGGGCAATCTTGATCACTGACCTCTCAATAGCTTCTCTAATTGGCTACAGTGGTCAGAGAGCACCTAACTGACCATCTGCCAGAACACACAAACACGCACACACACACTTTGCATGTGTGCAGTTTCTCTTACCTAATAGCCCAATGCCTACTACTACAGATATTACAATTGTAGCCTTATAGAAACTTCTGCAGGGCTTTATAGGTTGACAATGTACAGTCCTAACCCTTCAGTGCACTCCAGTCTATCCTTTCAATTCCAGACCCCTCCCTCTGGCTTCCTACAGAAACCCTATACACTGTTCTATTGGGTCACAGGCAGCCTAACATCCGCATGCAATTGGCTACAGGTGTTCCAGAATATTCCATTCCAACATTTCCAGACAGACTGTACATTAGACGCATCACTGTTTCATCACAGCTTTTTCTAATCGCCACGGGAACCAGATAATTAATCTCCCGAGTTCAGGAGAGAGGGTTCCACGAAAAATATGGAAAGTCAAACTAACTGCCCAGTTAATTTTTGAAGGAGTTCTTTTCGAATTCTTTGTCTCACCGGTAATTGAAAGCAGTTTGAGTTGAGACCTGAAGCTTTGTGTGTGGAGATACCTGACGCTTTAAGGATGTATCCAGTTAATATGCAGAGGTTAGGGGGGGTTGCTTAGCTTGGAGGACAGAGAGGGAAAGCGAACTGCCGAAAGTAAATGAGTTGGCGAATATCCAGACAGCCCTTTTTTACATTCAAAGGATGTAGGCCTATTTCTTCCTCCAGTCCACTTCAGAATAATTTAGAAGGGTTTAGAGAAACACCCTAGTCTTTTCTGTCTAGTTTCTCCCTACCTCTCTCCACGCTCTTTCATAAAGATATGTTTATGTTTTTGCAGATGGAATATATTGGGCAACATATTGTGCTTAGCTGTGCCCAAGTCTTCTCGTGCTGTTTGCAAAGCTAGGTGAAGAATCACTTATTTCCCCTAATCTATTTCTCACCCACTCTTTCTGGCCAATGGGTGTCTCTCTCCCCTCTTCCTCGCTCTTTCTCTTTCATGCACTCGCTCTCTGCTCTGTATCCACTTCTCGTTAGAAGGGGGAAATGTAATGAGATTCTATCTTCAAACCCAGGATATGTTCTTCATCCCATCCAGGGGTATCCTAAAAAGCCCTCTTAGGGTTGCCACTGTCCAGGTCCTTGTGGAAATTTGCTGCCCAGTTCATAGCGTGATGCTAGACACAATGTAAAGTATTTTATTTTTTTATGTAGCCATTTCTTTGTGAAACTGGGTAAAGGGGGGGGGGGGGGACCTTGTAGAAAATGTCTAATCATCTTCAAAGGGAGATAATTGGCCGTAATAAAGGCTGTAATATGCAATTACAAGGAACAGCAGTCTCGTTAGCCAAGACCACACACACTAACACACTTTCTTAACATCCCTCTTGTCCAGAAGGTCTCATGGTTACTGGGGATAATTGCCCTCTACCTGGGAAGGCCATTCTGGTAAACCTCAGCTGATTTTTAAGAGCACAAATGGGTCATTTAATTACCTGTTTTCAAGTAACCAACTCTGCAGCTAATTGGGACCAGAAAAGGCTTTTGTGAGGTCCACATTTATTAGTCAGTTTTAGGAGCAGTCTTAAAGGGGGATTGGCTGTTGGGTCACAGTGCGGATCACTGTTCATTAACGCTATTCACCAGTGGTGGTAATGGTAACTACCACTGCTCTAATGGTAACTGAGACCAGTGACTGTAACATTAAACAGTGCTCAGGGTAATATCTTATCATGTTCCCCAACAAATACATGCTGCCATGACAACCGATTGCACAAATTCTCCAAGTGAACCATCCGTCGGCTCTTTCTCTCAATTGGGCCTGATCGTATGAGTTCTGCTTGCTTGCTGTGAGCGCAGTGGACCAACGTGCATGTCATGCCCAGTCGTGCCGTGCTCTGTTGTTGTGCCAAAGCAAATCCGCCGCAGTAGCGGGTGGCGGCGAGGTTGGCTGGCTGGCATGGGGCTAGTGGGGGGGATATGGTAATCACACTACAGTTTGGGGGTTGGTGGGGGTGCTCCGTAATCGGCCACCGTTGCTGATGGGGCAATTCACTTCCCATAATTAACGTTAGGAATGAGTCATTTTATGGCTGCCATGGTGGAGGAAAGAGGAGGCATCTGTTCAACTCAGTACATCACTTTCCACTGGACAATGGGAATTAAGGCCCAAAGTGAGGCTCAAAGTGGAATTGCTGAACTAGGATCAGTTTAGCCTTTTTAGATCAATTAATGAGATTATATGGACGGGGGGGACCTGATCCTAGACCAGTTGATTCATTGTATGTGGCTGTTGGAACTAGGAAAACTCTATCTGCATATTAATACGTCTCTGTTTTTGGTTCACTGCCACCCCTGGTGTGTTGACTCTCTTCCTCCCCTTCTCTCTTCCTCCCCCTCTCTCTCTTCCTCCCCCTCTCTCCTCCAGTGTGCCATGCGGAGCTGAATGCGATCATGAATAAGAACTCAGCGGACGTGAAGGGCTGTTCCATGTACGTGGCTCTGTTCCCCTGCAACGAGTGTGCCAAGCTCATCATCCAAGCAGGTGAGACCCCACACACACACAGATGACCACACGTGCGCACTCCTCCTCCTCCTCTTTCTATACCTCTTCTCTCAGGGACACACACACACACGCTCCTCCCTCTCTCGTCCTTGACTCAGCTATTCACAGCGAGACACTTCTCCTCCTCTTCCACTAAACACATCCTCTTTCTATGTTTTCTCTCTATACATCCCGGTTGACAACCACAATGCATTGCTGTTTAGCTTACCTGACATTGTATTTAGCCGAAGTACCATACAGTATTCACTCTGTACAGTATCAGTTATGCAGGTATTAAGACTAACGCTGACGTGATGGCTTTGATGTATGGGCAGACACACAACAATCATCTGCTAGTCTTCCCTTTTTGATTTAGCTTCCTGCTGTACCGGTGTTTGTTTACCAAATGGCAGTCTATTTTTAATGTAATTTTTTTTATACTAATTCAACTGCAGTGATTGTCCCGGGAGCAATCTCAACAGATTGTCAACGGAGTGTGTTGGGTGCGTTTGATCATCGACACCGCTCGTGCGTGTGCCGTGGTACAGTCTGTGTGTCAAGGTGATTCCGACAGTATGCTCGGCGAGGGAGCGACGACCCCTAACGGCGCACAAGGTTTCAAAGGGGGGGTGCAACCCGTACCCCTACCCCTCGTTTGCTCCCTCCCACCTATGATAGAAAGCGAGACGATTATACTCCACAGCCTCCGCCTTTTTCAAACAGCAACACAAACAGCAAGCAGAGCTTCTTTTTCCTCTTTCTCCTTCGCTCGCTCTCTACCGCTTTCTGCCCGTTGCTCGAAAAACTTTCCCTCTCCCGTTATCTTCCCACAACCCCCTGCTGTTGCTCCTTAGGCGAGAGGCCCTCCTGGAGCTGCATACGGAAGTGAGACACAGGCACACACACACACACTCTACTCCTACACACACACACAGAGCTATATATACTGACATGTATGCAGGCATGCATACACACACTCATAGCTCCGACACTCCTACACACACTATTTCACTCTGATTTACCTTGCCAGGCCCTCTCCCCGGCACAGTGGGGTGTAAGCTCCATCTCCAGGCTCCTACTTCATTAAGGAGGGAGTTTATACACCACTTCCCGTTCACCTGCACCTTCAAGAGGAGAAAGGAAACTAAACAGCAACAAGTGCCGTGCTTCACAAAGGTGGCGTGTGATGACTGTTCGCCCTGCTACTAGAAAAAGCTTTTTTCCTCTCTGAATCTCTTACTAATTCTCTCTTTTTCTTTCCCTTTTTCTCCCCAACTCTCTCTCCTATCTATCTGTCTCACTGTCATAACAGCATGAGGAGAATCAGAGGGTTTAACAATAGATGTGTTTGATATTTACCGTGAAACGTGTTAGTGAATCCGATAGGCCTACGGAAGGCAGCTGGGCTCAATTCCACAACGCTGCACCTGTTCGTCTGGTTTTAATCTCTCACTCTAGAAATGGGCTTATTTCCATTCAGCCTTGATGACAACTTCTCCATGTGTGGGGTCAAAGAGAGTGTGTTTGAACCTCTGAAACCTAGGGAATATGTTCAAGTACAGCGTGGGCTGCGCTCTCTGTGTGTGTGTTTGTGCGTCATTCTGTCCGGCCGTTGGGTCGTTTGTGTGTTTTAATAAATGCGCCTCACGTACCGACGAACAGAACAGCTCAGCTCTCTAAGAACGGTAAGGGATCCTCCGAGTCCTTTTTTTAAGTAATGTTTGCAAGGCCTTGAAAGTTAGCCTCTCGGCCCCTCAACGTGTGTGTGTGTGTGCGCCTTGAACGAAACCCTCTTGGCCTCTCAATACACAGGCTCTTCAGATGAGAGATGGAGGGAAAAAGAGGTGTACTCTTTTGGCTTTAGGGGGCACTGTGGTCTTATCATTCTCACCGCTCCCCCTCCTTTTCTCTCAGTCTCCAGCAGGACACCCATTCAATCAACGTTTGAACAAATCTCTGTTGGCTTATTTTTGGACTGGAGTTCAAATGAGTTGTGCTGCTTCTCAGTAACTGTGTGGAGCCACCCAGAACTCTCTCCAATCTCTTTCCACCTTTTTATCTTTGGCTTTTTTCTATCCTTCTGTTTTTCTCCCATTTTCACTGGCTCTCTTTTATTCACCCAATTACTTACTTTTACTCACTCCTTTCTCCTCCACCCCTTTCTCCTCCACCCCTCCGTTACCAGTTAATGGTACGTAACTATTTTCAGTATAAATCCTCTAAAATCAGCCTCATCTATTATATTCTCAGCCAGTCTCAGTTCTAATGTGAGGAAGCTGCTCCTGTAGCCTGGCCTGACTCCCGCGCCGGTAGTGCTGTAGCCTGGCCTGACTCCCGCGCCGGTAGTGCTGTAGCCTGGCCTGACTCCCGCGCCGGTAGTGCTGTAGCCTGGCCTGACTCCCGCGCCGGTAGTGCTGTAGCCTGGCCTGACTCCCGCGCCGGTAGTGCTGTAGCCTGGCCTGACTCCCGCGCCGGTAGTGCTGTAGCCTGGCCTGACTCCCGCGCCGGTAGTGCTGTAGCCTGGCCTGACTCCCGCGCCGGTAGTGCTGTAGCCTGGCCTGACTCCCGCGCCGGTAGTGCTGTAGCCTGGCCTGACTCCCGCGCCGGTAGTGCTGTAGCCTGGCCTGACTCCCGCGCCGGTAGTGCTGTAGCCTGGCCTGACTCCCGCGCCGGTAGTGCTGTAGCCTGGCCTGACTCCCGCGCCGGTAGTGCTGTAGCCTGGCCTGACTCCCGCGCCGGTAGTGCTGTAGCCTGGCCTGACTCCCACGCCGGTAGTGCTGTAGCCTGGCCTGACTCCCGCGCCGGTAGTGCTGTAGCCTGGCCTGACTCCCGCGCCGGTAGTGCTGTGTCTTTAGTCCTGAGAGTTGTGTTGGTGAAGCGCGCCAAACTATCTCTCTTCTCAATCCTCAGCTCAGTTATGCGTTGGTGCATTTAGCCTTAACGCCTCAGTATGGACTTTGAATTGAGGAATCATTATCCGTCTTAAGATCGTTGTACAGAAAATGAAGAATATTTATGTTGACAAGCGGACGGCACTGTCCTAACGCTGTAATTACAACCTAGCAGGTTATCCGTCCTCTGAGTCTACGTAGCTAATTCACTGGTTGCCCCTCTTCACCCCTCTCCTCCCAGTGGCCTCGCTCCCATTGTATTCCCATTAGCTAATCTGGAGGCCTTTTGTTGCTTTCCTAATCCCATTGGAATGCTCCTCCATAGTGTCTCCCTCTCCCTCTCCTGTTTATGACTGGCCCATTACAAGACCTGCTATTGTAAGTCACTTCAAATAAAAAATCGAATAACATTTTATTTGCCAAATACAACTCTTGTAGATTTAACTGTGAAATGCTTGCTTACAACCCCTCACAACAATGCAGAGTTTAAAAATTAAATGGTAACACACGAGGAATAAAATACAAGAATGGAGCTATATAAAGGGAGTCCCAGTACCAGATTAATGTGCAGATGTAGATGCACTATATATACACAAGAATGGAGCTATATACAGGGAGTCCCAGTACCAGATTAATGTGCAGATGTAGATCCACTATATATACACAAAAGTATGTGGACACCTCTTCTGGATTGGATTTGGCTATTTCAGCCACACCTGTTCCTGACAGGTGTATAAAATCGAGAACACAGCCATGCAATCTCCATAGCCATACTTTGGTAGTAGAATGGCCTTACTGAAGAGGATGCCACCTTTCCAACAAGTCAGTTTGTCAAATTTCTGCCCTGGTAGAGCTGCCCCAGTCAACTGTAAGTGCTGTTATTGTGGAGTGGAAACAACGGCTCATGAAGTGGTAGGCCACACAAGCTCACAGAACGGGACCGCCGAGGGCTAAAAATTGTCTATCCTCAGTTGCAACACTCACTACAGAGTTCCAAACTGCCTCTAAAAGCAACGTCAGCACAACAGTTTTTTCGAGAGTTTAATGAAATGGGTTTCCATGTCCGAGCAGCCGCACACAAGCCTAAGATTACTATGCGCAATGCCAAGCGTCGGTTGGAGTGGTGTAAAGCTCGCCGCTGTTGGACTCTGGTGCAATGGATATGCGTTCTCTGGAGTGATGAATCACGCTTCACCATCTGGCAGTCTGACGGACAAATCTGGGTTCGGGGGATGCCAGAAGAACTTTACCTGCCCAAATGCATAGTGCCAACTGTAAAGTTTGGTGGAGGAGGAGTAATGGTCTAGGGCTGTTTTTCATGGTTCGGGTGGCTAGGCCCTTTAGTTCCAGTGAAGGGAAATCTTAACACTGCAGCATACATTCTAGACGATTCTGTGCTTCCAACTTTGTGGCAACAGTTTGAGGAAGGCCCTTTCCTGTTTCAGCATGACAATGTCCCCGTGCAGAACGCAAGGTCCATACAGAAATGGTTTGTCGAGATCGGTGTGGAAGGACTTGACTTTCCTGCACAGAGCCCTGACCTATACCCCATCGACCACCTTTTGGATGAATTGGAATGCCGACTGTGAGCCACGCCTAATCGCCCAACATCAGTACCTGACCTCATTAATGCTCTTGTGTTTGAATGGAAGCAAGCCCCCACTTCACTGTTCCACCGTCTAGTGGAAAGCCTTCCCAGAAGAGTGGAGGCTGTTTATTTAAAAAAAATATATATATTTCACCTTTATTTAAGCAGGTAGGCCAGTTGAGAACAAGTTCTCATTTACAACTGCGACCTGGCCAAGATAAAGCAAAGCAGTGCGACAGAAAACAACAGAGTTACACGTGGGATAAACAAACGTACAGTACATAACACAATATAAAAATCTATATACGGTGTGGAGTGGAGGCTGTTATAACAACAAAGGGGGGACCGACCCCATATTTATGCCCATGATTTAGGAATAAAATGTTTGACGAGCAGGTGTCCACATACTTTTGGTCATGTAGTGTATATACATTAAAGGTGTGTGTGTGTGTGTGTACTGTTCTTTCCATGACAGACTGACCAGGTGAAAGCTACAATCCCTTATTGATGTCATTTGTTAAATCTACTTCAATCAGTGTAGATGAAAGGTAGGAGACGGGTTAAAGAATGTTTTTTAAGCCTTGAGACAGAGACATCGCATTCTGAGGATGAATGGGCAAGACAAAAGATTTGAGTGCCTTTTGAATGGGGTAAAGTAGTAGGTGCCAGGCGCACCGTTTCAGTGTGCCAAGAACCGCAACGCTGTTGGGTTTTTCACACAACAGTTTTCTGTGTGTATCAAGAAAGGTGCAACTCAATATTAAGGTGTTCCTAATGTTTTCTACACTCAGTGTATAGTCTAGTAAGTGTGCGTAGGGCCAGGAATATAGTTCAGGTACCATTAATTCGCTATTTGGAGCCTGTTGGTCGGAGAGCCGGTACCCTTTGCCGGGACGGTAGCAGAGTGAACAGTCTATGGTTTGGGTGGCTGGAGTCTTGGCAATTTTTTGGGCCTTCCGTGATATAGAGGTCCTGAATTACAGGGAGCTTGGCCCAAGTGATGTACTGGGCTGTCCGCACCACCCTCTGTAGCGCTTTGCTGTCAAGGAAGGTGCATTTGCCATACCAAGTGGTGATGCAGCTAGTCAAGATGCTCTCGATGGTGCAGCTGTAGAACTTTTTGAGGATCCGAGGGCCCATAAAGTCTTTTCAGCCTCCTGAGGGGGAGGAGGCGCTGCCGTGCCCTCTTCGTGGGTATGTGTGGACCATGTTAAGTCCTTAGTGATGTGGATGCCAAGGAACTTGAAGCTCTCGACCCGCTCTATAACAGCCCTGTTAGTGGATGGGAGCATGCTCTCCCTTGTTTCTCCTATTGTCCCAATCAGCTCCTTGGTCTTACTGACGTTGAGGGAGAGGTTGTTGTCTTGGCACCACACTGCTAAGTCTCTGACCTCCTCCCTGTAGGCTGACTCATTGCCGTCCGTGATCAGGCCTACCGCCGTCGTGTCATCCGCAAACTCAATGGTGTCGGAGTCGTGCACCGCAACGCAGTTGTGGGTGAACAAGGAGTAATAAGCACACACCCCTGAGGGGCCCCCGTATTGAGGGTCAACGTGGCATAGATGTTGTTGCCTACCCTCACCACGGGGCCCGTCAGGAAGTCCAGGATCCAGTTGCAGAGGGAGGGGCTCAGTTCCAGGGGCCCTAGCTTGGAGGGGACGATGGTGTTGAATAAACATCATTCTCAAAGTTATTTCCCCTCTTTTCCAGAAATTGCGTCATCTGTGGATCTGTTGTAGCGGGTCTGGGATGATGGTGTTGATGTGGGTCATGACCAGCCTTTCAAAGCACTTTGTAACTACGTATGTGAGTGCCTCTGGGCGATTAGTCATTTAGGCAGGTTACCTTGGAGCTCTTTGGAACAAGGATAATGGTGGTCATCTTGAAACATGTTGTGATTACAGACTGGGACAAGGAGAGAAAATGTATGTGAAGACACTTGCCAGCTGGTCTGCGCGTGCTTTGTGAACACGGCCTAGTATTCCGTCTGACCTGGCGACCTTGTGAACATTTTGCTCACATTGTCCACTAAGAGCAGGTTCACACAGTAATCCGGAAGGCACAGTGTTATATTCCTCGAAGCGAGCATAAAAGGCATTTAGCTCGTTTGGGAGTTCTACATCGCTGGACAACTCATGGCTGGGTTTCCCTTTTTGTAATCCGTTATCTTCAAGCCCTGCCACAAACGACAAGCGTCGGAGCCAGTGGAATAGGATTCCACCTTCCTCCTATATTGTCCTTTTGCATGTTTGATGTCTTGTCGGAGGTCATAGCGGGCTTTCTTGTATGTGTCCGTGTCCTGTTCCTTGTAAAGCTCTGATATTGCCTGTAATACATGGTTTTTGGTTTGGATACATTCTTATAGTCACTGTGGGGATGACATCTATGCACTTATTGATGAACCTGTGGCTTTTGTGGTAAACTCCTCAATGCTTAAAAATAAAGGAGAGCCGCACACTCTAGGAGCTCGGATGCAAAAATATTTAATTTACCAACGTTTCGACAGGCAAGCTGTCGTCATCAACTCCTCAATGCTATCAGATGAATCCTGGAACAAATCCCAGTCTGTACTAGCAAAACAGCCTCGCGTCTGCTTTATCCAACCACTTCCGTATTGAGCGCATCGCTGTACTTCCTGTTTTTGAGCATTTGTTTGTAAACAGGAAGCAGGAGAATGGAGTCATGGTCAGATTTTCCAAAAGGAGGATGAGGGAGGGGCTTGTGTGCATTTCTGTGGGTAGTTTTAGCGCCCCTAGTGGCGCGTTGATAGAAGCGCGGTAGAACAGTTTCAAGCGCCCAACGTTAAAGTCTCCGCTCACCAGAAACACTTCCTCTGGGTAAGCTGCTTGTTGTTTGTTTATGGCCCCATACAGCTTGAGTGCCAGAGTGGTGTTGGCTTGTGGAGGGATGTAGACAGCTGTGATAATTACAGATGAGAACTCTTGGTAGGTAAAAAGGTCTGCAGCTCACCATGACCTATTATATTCACCAGGTGAGCAAAAGCTAGAGATTTTCTTCACACTTGAAGCAGCACACCAGTTATTTTGGGGGGAAAACACTCCTCCACCTTTCGACTTCCCGACGCTGCCGTCCGATCCTGCCGCTGCATGGAGAATCCACCGTGTACTACGTGCATAGCGTCATCATCCAGCCACGTTCCAATAAGACATGATACTGCAGCTTTTCAAGCCTCTCTGATAGGAGACTCTCGAACGAAGCTCATCCGTGTTATTCTCAAGTGATTTGTCAATAGAACGGAAGGGAGCGCCGTTCGGCTTTCACCTCGTCTCCCACGTCTACGCCTGCAGTGTTTTGGTAGCCCATGGAACAAAGGAATAGGGTCCGGTATGAAGTCAAAATCTAGGTTATAGTAGCTGTTGATCTGATGTCCAGAAGTGCTTCGGCGGTCTCATGTGGCGATTAATATGAGCATTCTGTACAAAAAAAGTAAAGATAATCACCATAAGTCACTATATAGTACATTTGAGTTGGAACTCGTAAGCTGATGCCCTTCCTTCCACTTAGCCATAACAAGAAGCCGCTTTCTTCCTCACCTCAGATTTCCCTTTCCTCTTTCTCATTCGGTCTCTCGACTGCCACATATTAGTCTCCCCTCTCCTTTTTTCCTTTTGCTTTGCTTTCCTTGACTGATATTGGTCTCTCTCCTCCCCGTCGTAGCTGGTCAAAAGGATGCTTAAAACATGGATTCATGGGAGTCCCCTCAGTCTACTGGGCTTGGACTGACTCCCCAGCGCCTGCCTGCCATCCTTCTCTGCCATCTTGTCACTTTGGGATGCGTCTGTCACAGGCACATGCTCTCACAGGCATGCACCCGCACACACACACACCAACTTCCACTACCACTCTTGTGAGAGTGGGATGATTTGAAATGTTCTAAAGTTTTAGTCTGGTCCCAAATGGCTAGCTACCCTACCCCCTCCTCCTTCTCTTCTGAACTACTTAAGCTGCCCTCAATGGACAAGTCACTGTTGTGGAACGTTCCAGAATGTTATGTTTTTTTTACTACTCAAACGGTCTCTCTGGTTCCAACTAGAGTTTTCCATCCCAGCATGACTGGTCACTAGTTTTCCGGTGTTTCTGGTTAGTTTGATAACAACAATATCAAATAACGTTTGATTTGTCACATGCGCCAAATACAACGGGTCTAGACTTTACAATTTAAATGCTTGTTTACGAGCCCTCTTAAAAATAAGAGTGTGCAAAGCTGTTAAGGCAAAGGGTGGCTACTTTGAAGAATCTCTGAAATATATTTTGATTTGTTTAACACTTTTCTTTGGTTACAGATGTGTTATTTCATAGTTTTGATGTCTTCACTATTATTCTACAATGTAGAAAATAGTAAAAAATAAAGAAAAACCCTTGAATTAGTAGGTGTTCTGAAACTTTTGACTGGTAGTGTGTGTGTGTTTTTTATATATATTTATATTTTGGCTGCAATATATTTGTCTTTGTGAGTCTGCATAGAGCCAATGCAGATAGTCCGGGTAATTATTTAGCGTTCTTAAGGCTTGGGGATTGAAGCTGTCTCTGAGCCTTTTGGTCTGAGATCTGATGATCCAGTGACATTTGCCAGACGTTAGCAGAGTGAACAGTTTATGACTTTAGTCTTTGGCAATTTCGGGCCTGCCTTTTACACCGCCTGATCTAGAAGTCCTGGATGGCAGGGAGCTCGGCCCCAGTGATGTACTGGGCAGTCTGCACAACCCTCTAGCGCTTTGCGGTCTGTTATCAGTTGAAATGTATTGTTTCTCAGTCTTCAATCTACAAAATGTTTTTCTTTTTGCAAGTCTGTTGTCTTGGCAACGGCTAGAGATGGATAAAAGGCTTTGTTTTTTTTAGACATGATAAATGACACAGTGTGCCGTGCAGGCCTTTTCTTTTGACAGTATCTACAGAGGCATCGGTTTTCTAAAAGGTTGGGATGTGCATATCACCCTCAGTATACTTCACAATAAATAGATATCTCTCAGACGCAGAGAGAGAAAACAAATGTGCAGATATTTTCCTTCTTACGTTTTTATATTTAAAATATGGATCTGTTTTCCTCTGTTGCTTCACTATAGATCAGTGGAAAGAAGTCGTTGTGGGTGATTTTCAATAGTACATTTCTTCAATTCCGAACCTTTTTTTTTAACATGACTACTACTGGCGTCTCAAGCTGTCAGACACAGAACCACATTTACATTTAAGTCATTTAGCAGACGCTCTTATAGGAACTTCAGATTTTTTTGCTTGTATTTGGACAGTACCAGGGGAAGGAGAGACCGATTAGTAGAAGCATAGGCAGAATGTGGCGGGGGGGTGGTGTGTATGTGGTTTTTGAGTCAAGACCACGACTGCTTGACCAGATTCCGACACTCAGAACCCCATCTCTATGGTCGTAAAGCAAACCTCCATTACCCCCCCCCCCCCGTCTTGGCTCTGAAGGATGTTTTAGACGGACTAGTTTAATTTCATCCCATTTGCTTTTAAATTATGTGTATCGGCTACCATACACTAGACTGTCCTTGGCGACTTGTAAAGCTCCCCGTTTGATGCAGAAGGTTATCTGGAACTGTGTCTCAAGCAGTGTGGATGTTGTCTTTTCTCTCTTGGAAGCTGCGCTTTCAAACGGAAACACACCACTTCTCCGTGCTACAGCCTGTTAACTCAAGGCCGTCGATTGGGCTGATCTTGGATCCTCTACATGCTTTTCCTTCTTATTAGAGCTGTGAGGCAGTGAAGCCCCACTTCATAACCACTGCACCCCCAAACGACCATATCTCGGCCCACAGACCAGACACACAATCCCACTCTGACACGCAACGCCTTCCTTACACACATCAAAACGAAATGCCCAGTTGCCCAATTACATAGTAAGGACATTATTCACACACACGATTCTGTGCCAAAATAAACCATTGTCATTTCAAGCCGTCTCCCTGATTCCCCCTCTGTGCTACTTAGGCTCATTTTGGTCTGACAGCATGAGCACCACCTACTGCTGGAGCCCCGCCTTCACCATCTCCACAACCAATCATTATTCCCCTTGGAGTTCAGCTAAGCGCTAATGCCAAATCCTGCAGAGCCCTCACTAGGCAATATTGACGGTGCATTTTTATTCATGGTTTGTTTATTGGCTATACATTTGGAACACTGGCATTATCCCCTTTCAGACTGCTACCATATGTAAACTCACACCTGGACATTACTTCAATAAGTAAGCAAGTTTGATTAAATGTGTTTATTTGCGGTTATTTATTTTTGCGGGGAACACCTTTTTTATTTTTTTGTTTGTGTACAAGTTCTTCCCAAGAAAGTCATAGGTTGTGTGTTAATGTATGTAGATTCACACTCATTGCATCTCTGTGCTTTTCAAAACCAATACACCTAGGAATAAGGATAATACCTTATATGCAAATCCAAATATCAGAGAGATTGTTTTCAGCGGGTGATTTATGAATAAAGGAACTCGCCCCACGTACTGTCTCTGCACTCTGTGGGCTTCTACGGCTGCAAACAATCCGACCATAAAGGTCTTTGTTACTTCCACTTGGGAGAAGTGACACTTTGTGCATTTCATCTATTTATCTGATCCATTGTTAGCCCAGGCACCGTCGCTGCACACATTCACATATGCTTTGTTGTTTTCGTACATATTTATTCGCTGCTAATGTTTCTTTTGAATAGTTGTCTGTATAGATGTTGTGAAGTAGGCTAAACTCTTGTAGTCGTTCAGACCAGTGTTGTTGTTTTTCAATCCTGATCCTGGGGACTCAAAGGGGTACATATTTCTGCACTACACACCTGATTCCACTAGTAAAAGGTTTGACGGTGTGTTGTGTTTGGGCAAAAACACACACATGCACCCTGGATTACCAGAATTAAGAACCACTGGATCAGGCCATAGCTTTACTGTGATTACAGTTGGATTTCAGTAGCTCCACATGCTGGCATTTCTCACCCTTTTATTAACATCAGTGATAGGAGTAGTAACTGTACAACAACTGGTGTGATACAAAGTGACGAGAATATGATGAGCGTAACAGTGCAGTCCATACCAGTTGAGTGGATATTATCACCACTGTTTGTCTACTAGAAGGGGTAAACCTCTATGCTAGAGGCTAGCCTGTCTTTTACTCCCCGTAGAGCTGGTGCTGCTAACAGTAACACCACCAGTCAGCCCTATAGTCAGTCGCTCTTTATCTACTGTGGTGAATAGAATTCACTCTGCGTGGTCTCCCCTCAGCGGATCACAGAATAAATACCAGCTCTTTCACAGTTTCCCGCAGATGAAACTGTCCGATAATACAGGGCAGGTGAGACTGGGAAGCCATGCTGGGTAAAGCTGAGCCGGATTGAGCCAGCGGCTCCTAAAGCTCTGATGATGCGGGGAAGATATCAGGCGGGCTCAGCACAGAGCCATGGGGGACAACCAATCCTATCTCTGCAGTTTAGGGGGGTTTCAGGGGGTGTTGGCAGATAAGGCGGGCACCTGCTGTATGTGACCTTTTGCCAGAGTGAAATTGTGTGTGTTTTGTGTAGGGAGCTGCAGACCTCCCAAGCATGATGGTACGGTAGATATACTAATCGAGCCAGGCCCTGTTGTATAGTGCTTAGTGTCTCTCTCACTCTCACTCTCTCTCTCTCACTCTCACACACACACACACACACACACACTCAGAGACACACACCTCCATTAAGTTGGAAGGGGGTGCTTTTAAAGATGACAGCTGGAGTTGGTAGATTTCCTGCTTCGTCGTTAGTTCTCGGTATTGGACTCAGCCTGCTGTTGAGGGTTTATCGACCGCCCCCATACAGTACACGTGTGTGTGTGTGTGTGTGTGTGTGTGTGTGTGTGTGTGTGTGTGTGTGTGTGTGTGTGTGTACACACACTCAAAATTGCACCCCCTCATCACTCAGCAGGGTTTACTGAGGCCTCCCTCCCTTAGTCACCACTCACCATCATCCCGAGCCTGTCCGATAGATAATTGACTCTCTCCCTCCCTCTTTCCCTTCGCTGTCTCTTACCTACAGGTATAAAGGACGTGATTTATTTGTCAGACAAGTACCACGACATCCCTGAAATGACTGCCTCCAGACGGCTGCTTAACTTGGCAGGGATCCAATACAAGTGAGTCTCCTGAGCCGCCATGTGTGTGTTGCCCCTGGATGGAGGGACGAGGATGTTATGATGACTTAATTGACATCTGCCAGCCAGAGAGGGCTGACAGTTCTGTGTGAAAAGGTTTCCAAACAAACAGGGTTGGAGCTTAGATGGCGCTCTCCTGGGAGTTACATGTGTCTTTGAACCTGTATGTCAGAGGGTTGGGGCATGGTGTGTGAGGGGGTGGGGTTAGTGCCTGGATATGGTTGTTTCAGGGGTGTAAACCTACCCACTAACTACCTGTCCTGGGACTACTGGGGGGTCAGCAGTGGTGGAGAGAGAGATTAAGGGGTGGAGCGAGAGATGGCTGTTAGAGGATGGGGTGAGAGGGGGCGGTGTGATGGAAGGAGCAGGTAGATATTTTGGTAATGTCGTCTTGTCTCTGTGTCTACATATTCTATACTGAACAAAAATATAAACACAACATGTACTGTTGGTTTCATGAGCTGAAATAAAAGATCCCAGAAATGTTCCATACTAACGAAAGCTTATTTCTCTCATTCTGTGCACAAATTTGTTTACATCCCTGTTAGTGAGCATTAATCCTTTGCCAAAATAATCCATCCAACTGACAGGTGTTGCATATCAAGAAGCTTATTAACCAGCGTGATCATTACACAGGTGCACCTTGTGCTGGGGACAATAAAAGGTCACTCTAAAATGTGCAGTTTTGTCACACAATACAATGCCACAGATGTCAAGTTTTGAGGGAGCAGGCAATTGGCATGCTGACTGCAGGAATGTCCTCCAGAGCTGTTGCCAGATAATTTAATGTTCATTTCTCTACCATAAGCCGCCTCTGTTTTAGAGAATTTGGCAGTAAGTCCAACCGGCCTCACAACAGGCCTTTTTATGGGGAAGTGATTTGCTGGTGACAACGTTGTGAACAGAGTGCCCCGTGGTGGTGGGGTTATGGTGTGGGCAGGCATAAACTAGATACAACGAACACAATTGCATTTTATTGATGGCAATTTGAATGCACAGTGATACCGTGACGAGATCCTGAGGTTTGTCGTGCCATTCACCAACTGCCATCACCTCCATGTTTCAGCATGATAATGCACGGCCCAGCCAGAGAGGGCTGACAGTTCTGTGTGAAAAGGTTTCCAAACAAACAGGGTTGGAGCTTAGATGGCGCTCTCCTGGGAGTTGCATGTTGCAAGAATCTGTACACAATTCCTGGAAGCTGAAAATGTCCCAGTTTTTCCATGGCCTGCATACTCAGACACATCACCCATTGAGCATGTTTGGGATGCTCTGGATTGATGTGTACGACAGCGTGTTCCAGTTCCCGCCAATATCCAGCAACTTCGCACAGCCATTGAAAAGGAGTGGGACAACATTCCACAGGCCACAATCAACAGCCTGATCAAGTCTATGCGAAGATGTCACACTGCCTGAGGCAAATGGTCACACCAGGTACTGACTGGTTTTCTGATCCACACCCCTACCTTTTTTTTAAAGGTATCTGTGGCCAACGGATACATATCTGTGTTCCCAGTCATGTGAAATCCATAGATGGGGCCTAATAAATGTTTTTCAATTGACTAATTTCCTTATATGAACTGTAACTCAGTCAAATCTTTAAAATTGTTCCATGTTGCATTTATATTTTTGTTCAGTGTATACATTTTAGAAATTCATATACAAACATTGAAAGCATTTAATGAGACAAATGTACAACTCTCGTTTGGCTTCAGTCATGGCTGCAGCATTTCTTAATGACCAAGCCAAAAAACTAGGCAGCCCCCCTTTTTTAAGAATTATATCTTCATATTTTTACAATGCGATGCGGCACATTGCCAACGCACATTGCCAAAGAGCCTTCTATAGGCTTTCTTATTACCAAATGAAAGCCTATAGCCGGCAAAACAATACCTTTACATTCAATATTGTTTAGATATTCAAATAGTTTAATTGAAACTTAAACAATTCCCAGAATCAAATAGGCTATAAAAATAGCCTTCATTTATTGAGTACCGGTAGGCTATTGGCTACTTTTACCAGATGCGCAGGTTTAAACTTGAGTTTAAGGGCCTCCCGGGTGGCGCAGTGGTCTAGGGCACTGCATCGCAGCGCTAGCTGTGCCACCAGAGTCTCTGGGTTCGCGCCCAGGCTCTGTCGCAGCCGGCCGCGACCGGGGGGTCCGTGGGGCGACGCACAATTGGCCTAGCGTCGTCCGGGTTAGGGAGGGTTTGGCTGGTAGGGATATCCTTGTCTCATCGCGCTCCAGCGACTCCTGTGGCGGGCCGGGCGCAGTGCGCGCTAACCAAGGGGGGCGGGTGCACGGTGTTTCATTCCGACACATTGGTGCGGCTGGCTTCCGGGTTGGAGGCGCGCTGTGTTAAGAAGCAGTGCGGCTTGGTTGGGTTGTGCTTCGGAGGACGCATGACTTTCGACCTTCGTCTCTCCCGAGCCCGTACGGGAGTTGTAGCGATGAGACAAGATAGTAATTACTAGCGATTGGATACCACGAAAATTGGGGAGAAAAGGGGGTAAGATTTATTTTATATATATATTTTTTTAAACTTGAGTTTAAACTTTATGGTCGAAAATGAACGAAAGCCTAAAAATTTTACCAATTTTCACGTGAGCTAGGAGTCAGGGAAAATAAACTTTGCAACGTATTGTCACGTGGCAGCAGGAAACACAAGCTCTGCACGTTGACAAATTAGGAATGTTTTTTTGCAGAACCGTAGGTATCCGACCCGTTGCAGGACTTTAACACACTGTATAGACCCCGAACAACACATACATACTCTCTAGATACACATATACACACTGGGAAAAAATTGAAATTCACCCACAAACGTCCATATCTGCAGGTACATGAACAAACAAAACTTTCTATCATTGATTCCCATTGAAATGTCCACACACACACACACACACACACACACACACACACACACACACACAGTAGGCATAGAAATCTCCCACTGAGCCACATTAAACACACAGGGTTGCAGCTCAGGTATTTAAATACAGTCTTAATACGTCATCCTCGACAGATCAACTATGACTTTTACTGTTGGAGACAGGAAGCCAGAGGAGACAAAAGAAATAGGTTTGTGTTCCAAATGGCACCCTAATATAGTGCACTACTTTATGGCACTACCCATAGGGCTCTGGTCAAAAGTAGTGCACTCTACAAGGAATAGGGTGCCATTTGGGATGTACATACACTGATTAAATTATACAAAATACTATATATATATATATATATATATATATATAGCAATATTTGAAGATTTGTTCATATGGGCTACCTGTCTATGGAGGTGTAGAGGTTAACTCCACTAGCTGGTTTTATTGAGGATGTCCTCTACATGCGCACACACACACCTATTCAGGTTGTCCTCTAGCTCAGATTATTTTAATCAGCTGTATAGTGCTAGGGCAAAAACCATAATGTGCACCCAGGGGTGTCCCCGGGACCGAGTTTGGGAAACTAGGCCAAATCCCTGAGCTAGTTGATCATGTACTTCCTCCTACACGTTTGCAATGACTATTTTATTCCTCTCCTTTCCGACCTCCCTTTTTCTTTCCGTCTCTATCCATCTTCTCTATCCGTTGGCGTTTTGACCGAAAGCGTCTATTAAATTGGACTATTAACTGGATCTCATACTCAATAGAAGTTTCAAGGGACATTTTTGACCTTGAGGAAAATCAATAAATGAACGAATGTCTTAATCAGTGTTGACGCAGTATAACCAGTTGAATTGCCCTTGGTATTTAAACGTTTCGGCCTTCAACGAAGGCAATAATTCCTATCTTTTAACTCTGCTTAAATAAAACACATTTTTAATGGTGAGCAAGTGTTACGCCTTTTCCTTTCCAATTATGATTGCTTTTTTTGGTAGAACCTCGACTCACGTTGGTTAAGCGCCGTCCCATTGCCATAGATAGGAATTAGAGAAATAAAATACTATAAATAAAATTTACTGTAATTTGTCAAATGTTGTGGACTAAAATGTAGCCTTTGAGAATTCGTCAGCGAATGGCTAACCTGCCTTTTTTACCATCTCCTACTGGCTAACGTGCAATCCCTGGAGAATAAAGTGGATGAGCTCCGTTCGAGACTATCCTACCAATGGGACATTAACTGTAATATCTTATGTTTCACCGAGTCATGGCTGAACAAGGATATGGATAATATACAGTTGGCTGGGTTTTCTGTGCATCGGCAAGACAATAGCAACCTCCAGTAAGACGAGGGGTGGTGGTTTTTCAAATTTGTCAACAACAGCTGGTGCGCGATCTCTAATATTAAGTAGGTTTCAAGGTTTTGTTCGCCTGAGGTAGAGTACCTCATGATAAGCTGTAGACAACACTATTTACCAAGAGTGTTTATCACAAACCAACGCAGGGACTAAGACCGCACTCGACGAGCTGTATAAGGCCATAAGCAAACAAGAATGCTCACCCAGAAACGGTGCTCCTAGTGGCCGGGGACTTTAATGCAGGAAATCTTAAATCCGCTTGACCTCATTTCTACCAGCATGTTAAATGTGCAACCAGAGGACAAAAACTCTAGAACACCTTTACTCCACACATAGAGACGAATAGAAAGCTCTCCCTGAATTTGGCAAATCTGACCAAGCAAGAACTCAGGCAGAAAGTACCAGTGACTAGCTCATTATGGAAGTGGTCTGATGATGCAGATACTAAGCTACAAGACTGTTTTCCCGCTATGCCCTCCGACAAACCATCACAGGCATAAGCATCAATATAGGACTAAGATTGAATCCTACAACCCCGGCTCTGACGCTCGTCGGATGTGGTGGAGCTTGCAAACTATTACGGAATACAAAGGGAATCCCAACCGCGAGCTGCCCAGTGACGCGAGCCTACCAGACAATTGAAATGACATCTATGCTTGCTTCGAGGCAAGCAACACTGAACCATACATTAGAGCACCAGCTGTTCCGGACGACCGTGTGATCACGCTCTCCGTAGCCGATGTAAGACAGGTTAAACATTGGACTCGTACTCCGAGCATGCGCTGACCAACTGGCAAGTGTCTTCACTGACATTTTCAACCTCTCCCTGACGAGTTTGTAATACCTACACGTTTCAAGCAGACCACCATAGTCCCTGTGCCCAAGAACGCCAAGGTGGCCTGCCTAAATGACTACAGCCCCGTAGCACTCACATCTGTAGCCATGAAGTGCTTTGAAAGGTTGGTCATGGCTCACATTAACACCATCCCAGAAACCCTAGACCCACTACAATTTGCATACCACCCCAATAGATCCACAGATGACGCAATATCCATTGCACTCCAAACTGCCCTTTCCCACCTGGACAAAAGGAACACCTATGTGAGCATGCTGTTCGTTGTCTACAGCTCAGCATTTAACACCAAAGTGCCCTCAAAGCTCATCACTAAACACCTCCCTCTGCAACTGGATCCTCGACTTCCTGACGGGCCGCTTCCAGGTGGTAAGGGTAGGAACAACACATCTGCCACGCTGATCCTCAACACGGGGGCCCCTCAGTGGTGCATGCTTAGTGCCCTCTTGTACTCCCTGTTCACCCACGACTGCGTGGCCACGCACGACTCCAACACTCATTGTTTGCCAACAATAACGGTGGTCGGCCTGATCACCGACAACAATGAGACAGCCTACAGGGAGGAGGTCAGAGACTGCCAGGACAACAACTTCTCCCTCAACGTGAGCAAGACGAGCTGATTGTGGACTACAGGAAAAGTGGGGCCGGGCACACCCCCATTCTCATTGACGGGGCTGTAGTGGAGCAGGTTGAGCGCTTCAAGTTCGTTGGCGTCCACATCACTAACAAATTATCATGGTCCAAACACACTAAGATAGTCGTGAAGAGGGGAAGACTATGCCTATTCCCTCTCAGGAGACTGAAAAGATTTGGCATGGGTCCTCAAAGTTATACAGCTGCACCATCATATCCTGACTGGTTGCATCACTGCTTGGTATGGCAACTGCTCGGCATCTGACCGCAAGGCGCTACAGAAGTTATTGCATACAGCCCAGTACATCACTGGGGCCAAGCTTCCTGCCATCCAGGACCTCTATACCAGGCGGTGTCAGAAGAAGGCCTTAAAAATTGTCAAATGCTCCCGCCACCCTAGTCAGACTGTTCTCTCTGCTACCACACGGCAAGTGGTACAGCTTCTACCCACAAGCCATTCTACTAATAAACAGGTAATTAAATGTCTACCCGGACTATTTGCATTGACCCCGTTTTTTTATGCTGCTGCTACTCGCTGTTTATTATCTATGCATAGTCACTTTACCCCTACTTACATGTACAGTATTAGTCCAAAGTTGATGCACCTACTCATTCAAGGGTTTTTCTTTATTTGTACTATTTTCTACATTGTAGAATAGTGAAGATATCAAAACTATGAAATAACTTAACCAAAACAAATTGTTAAGCGAATTGATTTAACACTTTTGGTTACTACATGATTCCATATGTTTCATAGTTTTGATGTCTTCACTATTATTCTACAATGTAGAAAATAGTAAAAATAAAGAAAAACCCGTGTTTGGTGCGTCCAAACTTTAGACTGGTACTGTACATATTACCTCGACTAACCTGTACCCCTGCACATTGGCACCTGTATATAGCCTCGTTATTTCTTTTTTTAGAAGGCATTTCTTTCTTAAAAAATCTGCGTTGTTGGTTAAGGGCTTGTAAGTAAGCATTTCACGGTAAGGTCTGCACCTGTTGTATTCGGCGCATGTGACAAATGTGACATTTGAGTGAGAACATCTTTGGCCTTGGGATTTAAAAGCAGGTTTGCAAGCAGCATTCATTCCGTGTGTGTGCGCGACTGAACAGGCTAAAGGTGTGTCTGTCTTCAGAAAGAAAGGTGTCCTGGAACGCTATTAGTGGTGGCATTTTAAAAGGCAGCAAGGCTTTTAGTGTGTTGTGCAGTGGTGGACTGTGACGCTGCAGTGCCTCTTCTCTTCTGCTTGGGCACGCACGCCACGGCAAGGTGTTAAGAAACTGCTTTATAGAAAGACTAGTGGCTTCCCATTTCACTGCAGTAATGGTAGCTGTTGTGCTACAAAACTTTGTTTACGTCCCGAATGGTACCCTAGGCACTGGTCAAAAGTAATGCACTACATAGGGAATAGGGTGCTATTTGGGATGTAGCCTGTGATACTCAATTGCGCTTGATCCACAGAGTGATTAGGACAGGAGGAGTCTGCTCTCTGCTGGTGTTGGGGACCTCGGCAGGGGGTTGAGGCGAGGGGCGATAGGGGGGCAGAATGCGCCCCTGGTCCTGGTCATTACCTCCTAGAGTGGGCGGCCGCTCCACCCTACACCCCCTCTCCTTCTCCCCAGGGGGCTTGTGGGTAATTGGACCCCCCAGAGCTCCTTCCTGGGCGCAGGAGGATATTAAGTTGAAGGGTGGGGAGAAAAATAATCTGAAAGCTATGAGTTTCTTCTTAACTGTCTCCCCTTCATCTTTGTCCCTGCTGCCTCTCCCCCTATTGTCTCTGATTCAAAACCAGTCCCTGTGCTGAAAATGTTCCAGGAAAAGTTCATAGCTTCACAAAAAGAGTGACTTGCTTTTTCTCATTTTCTCATCACGCTGTTTGTCTGTTCCCAGGCAGTTCAAGCCCAAGCGAAACAAGTTCGTCATCGATTTTAATTCTATTAACTCTGGGATGTTCAACGGAACAGGCTGAATACACTCACCTTGAGAAAGAGGAGAGGGAAAGAAAGAGTGGGTGCTTCGATGTCTACTCCTCCCCTCAACCTACCACGAATAGAGGAACTCAAGTATATGTCTACTGTAAATGTTGAAAATCATATAGAAACATTCATTGGAAGTGTTTTGCTTTTGTTTTTTACAGTGCGAAAAGTGGTTTTTATTGAGTTGTGAAATTGTGTGGAAATTTACATTGGGTCACATGGAGTTACTTTTACTGGGGTCTCAAAAAAAAAAATCACAATCAGGATACTCTTCCAATTGTTACGGTTTTAGACCAACTACTGATTTTGTAATTCCAAATGTTAGACAAAATGTTAAATGTATTAGTACCATATTAGGTCACAAATGTTGGGGTACTGAAACACTAAACCATATAATGTGTGCTGCACATGCAATGTCAACCAAATAAAACTAAGAGCAATGTTAAAATCATTCAAGTGTACAGTCTGTTTATGCAAAAATCTAGAAACTGCTATAGCTTTGTCTCACTCTTTAGTTTATTACATTGAATAGAAGAGCAATCAGCTGGTAGAAGTACTCTACTTTCACAAAATCTCCAATTCCTCAAAAGACAGACAAATGATATCCAAGCATAGATCTGCTAGACATTAAGTGGTGCATATGTGTAATACTGTGAATGTGCAGGTCAATTCAATACCCCACACTAAACTATGCTGTTCAATTTGACTGGACCCCATGTTCTCCTGAGTGGCGCAGCGGTCTAAGGTACTGCATCTCATTGCAGTCCCTGGTTCGAATCCAGGCTGCATCACTTCCGGCAGTGATTGGGAATCCCATAGGACTGCGCAATTGGCCCAGCGTCATCCGGGTTTGGCCGTCAATGTAAGTAAGAATTTGTTCTTAACTGACTTGCCTAGTTAAACAAAATTTAAAAAATGAATCCTGCTTGCAAATCGAGCTGGTGGTTGGACCTGGACAGAAAAAAAGTGAGAGAAATGGAATAGAAGGATAAGTCCATATTAGATGCCTTCTAGGTGTGCTACTCAAACAGCCTCTATGTAGGTAGACCTGTATACAGAATTTGAACTCGTTCCCACACACACTCACACCTGACAAAAAGGCAGAGTGTGTGTGTGAAGTGGTAATAAAAGAACATGGCATTTCCATCTTTCCCCGGCCTTGAAACAATTGTGTGTGATGAAGAGGAAGGTAGAATGAGAAGGTAAATTGATTAGCCTGTATCTGATCTAGAGGGTGTTGATATGGTGAGTCTCAGGAGACGGTCCGGAGAGGTCTGTGGGACACCACACTCAAACACTCTTTTTTTTCGTTCTCTTCTCCCCCAACCTCTTTTTCCTCCCTAACCTTCATGCTCTTTAATAGGTGTCATCCTCCACAGATTAACAAGGGGAAAGACTTCTGACGGAGGTACACCGAGAGAGACTGCTGTGAGTTCAAGAGCAAGGCAGTGCATGCACATCTTACCCTGGTTCCCTCTGCATCTCTACCTCCAGCGTGCCAGGGCCTCTGTTGGCCAATAAACCCTGAACGCAGCCACTAAAAGTTTTGTTGGATGCCTCCACTTACAATCGCCTGTCTCAAGTCTACATCTCAGCTTCCCTGAATCTTCTGTCTCAAGTCTACATCTCATCTTCCCTGAATCGCCCTGCTAGTATTACCTGAACTGCTTTCGTCCTGCGTGCTCACATCTGATTTTGACATGTGTCTTATGTTTGCCAACCAGCGAGGACAGCATGAGTGATTGCTGCAGTCATCGTATAAAAATGACACACCGGCCAGCCAGGGCTGGGAGAGAAAGAGAGCTGAGGAGCATGTTGCGTAGTGGACCCACATTTATAGCTAGCTCCATGTGGAGGTACAGGTGGACAAGCCAACAAGCAATCACTCTGGTTTTATTTGTCATTTCCTGTCTTTCTCACTTTGTCTGATAAAGAAAAATATACATTTCAAATATATTTAGGGGGATGCATTTTAGGATACAAAAATATGCATTTGTAATACATACACTACTGTTCAAAAGTTTGGGGTCACTAAGAAATGTCCTTGTTTTTTAAAGAAAAGCTAATTTTCTGTCCATTTAAAATAACATCAAATTGATCAGAAATACAGTAGACATTGTTAATGTTGTAAATGACTATTGTAGCTGGAAACGGCTGATTTAAAAAAGGAAAAAAGGAAAATCTACATAGGCCCGTTATCAGCAACCATCACTCCAATGTTCCAATAGCAAGTTGTGTTAGCTAATCCAAGTTTGAGAAACAGATGCCTCACAATTCCTCAACTGGCAGCTTCATTAAATAGTACCCGCAAAACACCAGTCTCAACGTCAACAGTGAAGAGGCGACTCTGGGATGCTGGCCTTCTAGGCAGAGTTCCTCTGTCCAGTGACTGTGTTCTTTTGCCCATCTTAATCTGGTCTTTTTATTGGTCAGTCTGAGATATGGCTTTTTCTTTGCAACTCTGCCTAGAAGGCCAGCATCCCGGAGTCACCTCTTCACCGTTAACGTTGAGACTGGTGTTTTGCGGGTACTATTTAACGAAGCTGCCAGTTGAGGAATTGTGAGGCATCTGTTTCTCAAACTAGACACTAATGTACTTGTCCTCTTGCTCAGTTGTGCACCGGGGCCTCCCACTCTTTCTATTCTGGTTACAGCCAGTTTGCGCTGGTCTGTGAAGGGAGTAGTACACAGCGTTGTACGAGATCTTCAGTTTCTTGTCAATTTCTGGCATGGAATAGCCTTCATTTCTCAGAACAAGAATGACGAGTTTCAGAAGAAACTTATTTTGTTTCTGGCCATTTTGAACCTGTAATCGAACCTACAAATGCTGATGCTCCAGATACTCAACTAGTCTAAAGAAGGCCAGTTTTATTGCTTCTTTAATGAGCACAACAGTTTTCAGCTGTGCTAACAATTGCAAAAGGGTTTTCTAATGATCAATTAAACTTGGATTATCTAACACAACGTGCCATTGGAACATAGGAGTGATGGTTGCTGATAATGGGCCTCTATTCGCCTACATAGATATTACATTTTAAAACATCTGCCGTTTGCGGCTACAATAGTCATTTACAACATTAACAATGTCTATACTGTGTTTCTGATCAATTTGATGTTATTTTAATGGACAATTTTTTTGTTGCTTTTCTTCAAAAACAAGGACATTTCTAAGTGACCCCAAACTTTTGAATGGTAGTGTACATTTGTATTTCACGTTTACAAATGGATATACACTGAGTGTACAAATATTAGGAATACCTGCTTTTTCCATGACAGACTAACCAGGTGAAAGCTATGATCCCTTATTGATGTCACTTGTTAAATCCACTTCAATCAGTTTAGAGGAAGGGGAGGAGACCGGTTAAAGAAACATTTCTAAGCCTTGAGACATGGATTGTATATGTGTGTCATTCAGAGGGTGAATGGGCAAGACAAAAGATTTAAGTGCCTTTGAACGGGGTATGGTAGTAGGTGTCAGGCACACCGGTTTGAGTGTCATGAACTGAAACTGCAACCATTCATCTAGTGTTCCATGTAACTCTGTGGATCCACAACCCCATCTCCATCTAAATGTTGTTTATCTAGCTGGGTTTCAGTGGAGCCCAACGTGTACAGTCCTGGTTTTATCCATTCTACCAGGCGTGACGTGGAGGATGTAAGGTTACAGAACGTTCAGATGCGATCGTCTGTCACTCCTGTCAGCTCTATTCAGTCTATTTCTATCTGCCACGTTAAGAACGTTTCACATCACTCACTACACCCATGATGCCACCTCCATTCAACTACAGTATTGTCCCTTCACAAGACCAATTTAGCTTGGTTGCCCAGTTCTCGGAGTGTCACTGCGGTCCACAGGGAAGTAGTGTAGGCAAGATTACTGAATTATGCCCCTTGAGACATTCCTGATATATCGTATGATCCGATACGATGAGAGCTATGACTGGTCAACGGTCATATATTGAGTTGTGGTAAAGAATAGTGACCCCCCCCCCACACACAAAAAAATACTTGTTATAAAACTACTATAACATGGCCATTGATGGTTCACTGACGACGGTTTGTTGTTCATGTAAAAGCCAAGCCTATAACAGAAAGGCATTACAGAGCCATTATTTTCCTATCCGTGTGCATGCCAGTCTGGGACGATGGAATCCGATGTGAAAGGACAGATATGACACCATGCAGGGGCTTGTCAACAACGTGTGAAATTGTCACCGTGGCAATAGGGACAGAAACAGGAAATTCAGTGTAGAATGAGCCTCCTGCTTGACATAGATGCTCTGGTATAAATGAGCTATACACACATGCTAAAAGACTGGTAGATAGGTAACAGAAGCCGTTGATGGAAAAACATGCAAGCACACAATCAACAAAAGCTACCTCGACAGGCCTTTGATTACATTCGCTGACTACAGATCACCACCGAAGCCTCTGATTGGAAAGAACATCATCCACAAATGTCTACAAGACGTGATACATCACGACAAATCACAGCTGGGCCCGTTAAGGGATGTGAAGTGGATTTCTGGGAAATAGTATATTACTGATCCCGATGCCTCACATCCCATCTGCTTTTCCCGAGTGGGAAACAAGATAAATAGTTCACAGCTGGACATACTATCTTTGATTACGAACAACGAAAATAAGGGATAGGGTGGAGAACGACAGGAGACAAATACGTTAATTTTTTTTCACCGGAGGCATCTTGTTTAATATTCACTCCACTGTATGTCAACACACGAGAGCGCAAACGCTGATAGTTTTGTGAGACGATTTGCGCGCACCTTGAAATTGATTTACAGTGTATACTACAGCAGATGGAGTGTACTGAACATGGCTAGAAACAAAAGACATCTTCAGCTGTGTGCTGAATGTGTCAAATATGTTTAAGTAGTTTTACGTTTCATTTCAAAGACGATAGTTTTGACAGCATAATGAAAACGAACTATATCTAAAGATATCACATTCATTCTGTTTACCCGATTTGAATATAGAACAAAGAGATGAGTTTCAATTTATGTTTAGGCATTGACTTTTTCCCATGGTCTTATCTTTATTCAATTTCAAACCTCATCTAATCTCAAACTGCAATGTAAACCTTTTTCATCCGCCAAACATTCACACTCCTTATCTATTTACCCATCTATTTATCAATTTACCCATCTATTGATTTATTTACCCATCTATTGATTTATTTACCCATCTATTTACCCATCTATTGATTTATTTACCCATCTATTTACCCATCTATTGATCTATTTACCCATCTATTTATCAATTTACCCATCTATTATCTAGAAATTCAGAAATGGCAAGGCAAAGCACTGATGGTGTTCAAAAAATCTACCTTACACTCTTAGAAAAAAAGGGTTCCAAAAGGGTTCTTTGGTTGTCCGTATAGGATAACCCTTTTTGGTTCCAGGTAGAACTCTTTTGTGTTTCATTTATAACCCTCTGGGGAAAGGGTTCTACATGGAACCCAAAAGGGTTCTACCTGGAACCAAAGGGGGTTCTTCAAAGGTTTATCACATGGGGACAGCCGAAGAACCCTTTTAGGTTCTAGACAGCACCTTTTTTTTCAAAGAGTGTAGGAAAAGGGTAGGAAAAGATGATCCAGGCAATCTGTAGCAGACACATACGTACAAACGCAAAGACCCATCCACAGCCCTCCCTACATTCCGACAAGGACGGACGGGCAATTTGTGACACACTCCATAGCTGTCTCCTCTGCTGAAAAACAGGACAGTGTGGCCAAGTAATAATCATTACACACTTGTCTCTTCCCATTAAGTCAGTGTGTTAGACTAATAACCGCTGCGGAAATAACTCATAACTAATAACATTTTTTGGGATGAATCGTGTTCTGGAGGCAGCTCTGCCCCGAAGGAAAACGCATGTGATTGGTTGAAGTCAACCTGCTACTGCTTCTCTCCGACAAGGAGGGTCACGCCGGTCGCCTAGCTAGCTGACAAATATCCTGGGTGACTGTGGAAATGGTATGTGATTGCACGCCAATTAGACAGAGAGACAGGAAGTTCCTTCACGGTTCTGTAGATGTCAATCAGGCATCTGGGGGAGAAACACAGAGTGCTGAAGCACGCTGGAAGACATCTTAGTTTGTGTTCATGGTCAGAGAACAGAGGTATGCATGGTTGGTGTCGGTGGGACATCACAGTCGCTGTTGTAGAGAATATCCCCCTTCCTGCGTTACAAACCTATTCCCACCGGTAGTAGACAGCCGACTCCATCTAATACTCAGGAAATGAATAGAGATGAATGAGAGACATGATGAGATCCGTCCTTCTGTGGGGTCCTAATGATATCTCACAGGATAAATCTATCAAAGTAACAATTTGCTCTCTCTACCTGAGCAAATGTAATTGACTATTCACAGAGCTGTCCTGTCACAGTGCCTGTGTAAAAATAGGGTCTCAACACTCCCAACTGGGAATAATGTGATGTTTCCCAGGATAACATCTTATCTCAAGAAAACAATGTTGTGGAGAGGTTCAATGACCTCTTACACGCACGCACGCACGCACGCACGCACGCACGCACGCACGCACGCACGCACGCACGCACGCACGCACGCACACACACACACACACACACACAGGAAGAAAGAGTTGCTTTTCTTTAATAGTCAGTGTTCAACTTAACGAATGTTCATTTCCTTCTCCTCGCTGCACCAACATGTAATTCATTATTGGTAATCTAGTCGAGGGGAAGAGTTGTTTCAGCTAAGAATAGGAAAGACAATTAGATAGAGTGACAGAGAGAGAAATAAAGCGAGAGGAATGAAAGGATGGAAGAGAGAGAGAAAGAAACAGAGAGAGCGAAAGAAAAGAGAGAAAGGTTATCTATGTATCCCTTCTATATTACAGGTTGTAGGAATCAGGATGTGTCACAGTCGGCCAGCAGAGCCCCCAGGTCTGGGCTTTTGGATTTCCTGCTCCGCCGCGCGCACGCACGCGCGCTCTGGGTTGTCCTGGGAGCTTCTCTAATTGCTGTGGGAGCTGGTCAGAAGCAGTGAAGCGTGTGTGTGTGTGTGTGTGTGTGTGTGTGTGTGTGTGTGTGTGTGTGTGTGTGTGTGTGTGTGTGTGTGTGTGTGTGTGTGTGTGTGTGTGTGTGTGTGTGTGTGTGTGTGTGTGTGTGTGTGTGTGTGTGTGTGTGTGTGTGTGTGTGTGTGCGCATTTCACTAATGAAAGACTGAGCTGGCCATGGGCTAAATAACAAGTAACTCCTGAATACACTCTCATATACACACACACACGCAAAGGCCTACACACACACACTCTTTCTCTTTCTGACAGCTCTCTCTGTGTGTGTACTGTACACAGATTTATCATGTCCTCCCTTAACCTCCCCTGCACTACAGAAGCTCCAACTCCTTCAAAAGTAGTGCACTATATAGGGAATAGGGTACCATTTGGGACGAATCCAGGGTACAGTTAATAGTTACACCATGCAACAGTAAAGGGGAAAATAAAGCCCAATTTCTTCACATTATGTTTGGTCCATCTCCCAAATGAGTAATGGCCTATGCATGCACAGTGGGCTCCAGCACCATGTCAAGCTAAATAGCTTTCCTGTTATCATTGGGAAGGAGCAATGCTCGCTGACTTATTTTCCAGTGTTTTTCAATGGGGATGGAATCTTGAGTGTTCTAGTGATACACTTTATGCACAACGTAGTTCATGGTGGTGAAATACGTTTTTCCCGATTTTTTTCCCGCCATTCACACCGAGAATGCACGCACGCACATGTACACACACACGCAGGTAATTTACAGGCACATGTACACACACACGCAGGTAATTTACAGGCACATGTACACACACACGCAGGTAATTTACAGCGGCAGAGATAGAACAAGCGCCAGAATCTCCCACTTATTGCATTCGCGCTAGTCGCCAATGATTGTTACTTCGTTAACTTCCTCCTCGCCCGGCTGTCATCTTGTTGTTAGGCAGGGTGGGCGTTTGTTGCTGTTCGGCAAGGGGAGAGCTATAGCTCTGAAGTGGAATGGCTCGTGTCCAAGTCTTTGTTATTTCACAAATTTCTGTTTTCATTTAGAAGATGAAAAAGCGAGTCAACTGCATTTTAATCGGCCTTTTTCTCAACACCCCTCAGGGGGAAGCAGCACATACATTGCCACTGTGGCTACACTGTCTGGAGGTGTTGGGTGAAATCCTGTTAAAATACATTTTGTTCCCCCATGTAGAATCCTGACATGTGCCGGACTAAAGGCATACCAATAGAGAGTACTGAGGGGAGGGCGGCTCATAATAATGCCCTGAATGGAGTGAATGGAATGGTATCAAACACGTGGTTTTCAGTTGTTTGATACTATTCCATTACACGCCATTATTATGAGCCGTCCTCCCCTCAGCAGCCTCCACTGAGGCCTACTGTATAATACTTATAAAAAAGCAGTCATTCTCGCTGACTTCTTTTCCAATGTTATTCAATGGGGATGGAACCTTGAGTGTTCTCTCGATACAGTTTATGCACAGCGAAGTTCATTGCGACGAGAGAAGCTTTTCACGATGCCGTTCACAGCGAGAATGAACACACACGCACCGCACACAAGTGCCACAATCTCCCACTTATTGCATTGCGATAGTCGTCAACTATTGTCCCGAGCCGCCCTTCGTTAACTTCCTCCTCGCCCGCCTGGCTGTCATCTTGTTGTTAGGCAGGGTGGGCGTTTGTTGTTATATTTTGTTCCTTCCTGGTCAATTCCTACAGAGGAGCTGTTAAAAGAGGAGAGCTAGCCTGAGTTTTTGAGCTCTGAAGTGGAATGGCTTGTGTCCAAGCCTTTGTTATTTCACTCATTTCTGCTTTCTCAAAACACGCCTCAGGGGAGGAGGCCTGGGGAAGCAACACACATTCCCACTGTGACTAAACTGCAGTACACGACACCGTCAGTTTATCTGGTGGTCAGTCTGGAGATATGTCCCCCCATGTAGAATCCTGACATATGCCTGACTGAAGGCCTACTATATAATACTTTTAAAAACCTGTCAGTCTCACTGTCTTTTCTGTCAGTCAGTCCACAGAGTCCACAGTGTATAAGACAGATGGGCGATGACACTAGACACCAAGGACTTGGTGTCACCACGTCCTAACCCCGGAGTGACCTTCAGAGGGTTACAGTTAAGGGTCACCTTGAAATGTCCTTAAAGAGCTTGACAGCTTGATAGCTTGACAACTGACCAGCCAGAAAACTTCATGCAGATTGAATATTGCCATGGGCTTAAAAGCAAGTACATGAGTTGCTTTATTACTGCAGGATGGAGACACACGAGAAGGAAGCTGGTAAATTAGATTCTAAGTAAGATGGCACACACATACGCTCGCTCTTGGCCGACATCAGGAAATGAGAGGGTTTAAAAGCTTGACCCAAGAGGACTGCTGGTAATCTTTTGGCAGACTCAGGATGCTATCCTGCTAATGTGCGGTGTGTGTGTCCGTGTGTCCATGTGTTCGTGTGGGTCTCTCTCGCTTGGAACACTCAGGACGCTCTCCTGCTAATGTGCGTGCCGTGGCTCATTGGGACTGCTTATCTTTCTGCTGTGACATTTGGATTCAAGAATCATTTAGCAAGCAGCGCTTGACCTTCTCAAAGATACATTTAAGTCAATAGTACCACGCTTAAACGTTGATCATTTTTATAGACAACTCCTTGATATATATTTCATTTTATGTAGTGTCTTTTGAAGATGTCATCAACTTTTGGGATGGGTTATTTGGAGACTGCCAATTCATGTAAGTTTAGGCTAATAGAAGGAAAAAAGCAAAGGTTTGTCAGCTGCTTCTCTCATTAGTGTGAATTAAGAAACTAAAATTTACTGGAAAATAAAATGTCTTAATCTGTACTGTCAGGTCCAGATGGTGAAATTGCTTGAATTTATTGACTTCAAATCACTTTTGGATAAAGTGCTTCTTGTTGACCATATCATCATTAGGCTACTACACCTCTCCAAACCATTATCATTACTACAGTACGACACCTCTTGAAACCATACAGCCTTAACTAGGTCCATCTTCTGAGAAGTAAGAAAAACACGAGGTATATTGGTCTGGTAAACCAAGTAGTTCTGTATGGGCCAGTTTCCCTGACACAAAATAAGCCTAAATGTAGGACTATTTAAATTAAGATTTCCCATTGAGCATACTTTTTAGTCCAGGACTAGCCAAAATCTGTGTCTGGGAAACTGGCCCCTACCCACTGGTTGAATCAATGTTGTTTTAACATCATTTCGCAACGTATTGTGATGTGGAAAATAATTGGATTTGAAAGAATTCATCAACATAAAATGTTTTTTTGAGGGGGAAATTACAACCACAGGATCATGGTAACCAAATTTCAATAGAGATTAACCTCTAAAACAATGTCAGATTGTCCACGTTATACCCAAGATCAGAAGAAAAAAAACGATATGCTGGGCAGGGCCTCCTACTGGAGAATGTATCAATGTACAGCTACCCTTTGATCTCCCATCCAGGGTTTTTTAACCAATCCCAGCCCTGGTTGTCAACCAAACACAATTTAATATTACTTTTGTAATACAATAAATCACCTACAGTTAATGCTATCTTACAAACTATTGTAACATCCAACCTTAACATCTGGAGGTTCCTATAACTATACATTTCTTCTTATATGTAATCATGTAAAGCCTGCATGTTTAAGATAGCATGCGTAGGTCATTGCAGGTCTGTGGAGATCTTCACAATTGCTGTAATAATCTGTGTCATGTATTTTTTATGTAATCTCAACTGCAATCCAGGTCATTTTTTGCTGCTATCACAGTGATAACATGTTAATCTGTTGTACAAATAAACAAAATATCTTGTATTCCCATTTTAACTTTGCTGTGGTTTTAAATGGTCGAAAGCGCAGTGATAGACATTTGGGTGACAACTAAACCAAAAATCAAGAAGAAAAAAAAAGTCCACTGGAATTTGGTTGTGCTTTTAAGATGGTTGAAAACATGATGATAACACAATGGAAATTCAACTAACTTTTGGCTCTCTTTTTGAGTGGATGAATATAGGTGGTAATGTCATTGATCAATGTCTCAACCAAATATTACCCAATTATCTACGTTGAAATGACGTGGTGTTCCCAGTGGGTAATCCTTTAATGGATTGGGATAGTTGGGCCTACATCTGCCGGTTTTGACTGACGTTGGTTTGAACACAATGTAAACGTAAGGCCATGTCCCTGTCACGAGAACTAAACGGGGACGACAAAACAAAACATTAAAATAACATTCTTGACAGTCTCTCTAGCTTTCAGACTGTGTTGCTTGGCATCCTTTTATAGTGTCTGTGACTGACAGATTAGAAACCAGGGTCTGTATTCATAAAACGTCTCAGAAGAGTACCGATCTAGGATCAGGTCCTCTCCTGTCCATATAATCTTATTCATTATGATCTTAAAGGCAAACACTGATCCTAGGTCAGCACTCCCACTGAGACGGTTTATGAATACGGGCCCAGATAGACACAGAGAAAAGAATGGAAGGGGAAAGTTAAGAATGTGTACCTTGGCATCCTCTTCCTCTTAGTGTAGTGACTTTGATTGACAGCTTAAAACCAGATAGTCATTGAGAAAAAAAATGGAAGAAAAAAATGAATAGCTGTCTCCGTTTTTCTCTCGGTGTGTAGATTTTAGACTGTATACAGTCAGTTAGGTCACCGAATGTTTAATTATTATTATAGAAACTGTCACCCAATAACCCAGTGAAATATAAATTAAACAGGGGTTTAAATGTCCCCATAATGCAGTTGTGTGTCCCGAGGGGAGTTATAATCTGCACTCAATCTCTTTTCTTTGTTCTTTTTCTCTCTCTAGCTATTTTTTCTGTTCCATTCTCTTTCTCTCTCCACCCCCCTCTCTCTTTCTCTTCACTTGAAGCCAAAACTCCTCTGCACCTCATTGAAAGCTGAAAGCCTAAACCCCGTTTGGGAGATATCAGACATTTTGGCACTGAACCTGCCCTGAGTGGCGATATTTTTCTAATCCGACATTAAGACACAGCTTTGACAAAAAGCTCTGACAAAAACGCTCGGAGAAACAACTTCTTCTTCCAGCACACTGAGAACACACAGTACACACTGTACCAACACTAAACCTAAACGTTAGTCACTTGCCTTAGACCTTGAAAAATGGGCACAATTGTTTTGTGAAGGCTCCATTTAGTATTCCTATAATGGAGTAATACTGTTTAACACTACTGAGCCAAACCAAGCTGAGCTGTGCTGAGCTATACTGGTGTTGGCCTGTTTACACATCCACCATAGTTACTGGAAAGAACAATGTGAAAAGACAATATCAGAGCCAGCCCAGCCAGTACAGTTCGGCCTTATAATGTGAATCAGGCATAACACACTGGTTGAATCAACGGTGTTTCCACGTCATTTCAATGACATTATTTTGAACCAACGTGTAATAGAATCGACGTCTGTGCCCAGTGGGACGTCTGTCTGGGTAAGGCATTCTTCTTGCTGTTTGCTGGGCCAAAGGCATTCATTTTGATCCTCCAGCATCAGTACCAGCCACCGGGCAAAAACTGGCTGAATCAACGTTGTTTCCACGTTATTTCAACCCCAAAAATCTATACGATGACATTGAATCAACGTGGAAAACCGATTGGATTTGCAAAAAGTAACCTATGTCCAATGACATGTTGACATTTTTTGTTGATTTCACGTTAGTTGACTACTCAACCAAATGGAAATCCAAACTAGACGTTGAACTGATGTCTGTGCCCAGTGGGAACTGACTGAAAGGACATGCTGTTGTCTTTCATGCCAATCTGCTGTCTCTCACCTCTCTGGGGGGTAATGGTGAGTCTGAGTCTGGACATATGCAGTGTGTGTCTGTGTGATTGTGTGTGTGTCCATTCATCATTACTCCTCTCCAGCCAGTCTCTCTATGGTCCTGTCCATTGTAATGCATCTGGACAGCTGGACAGCGGCAGGGGGCTCGGGAGTTTAAATTGCTCCCCTAGCAGTTCTATGACCGAATACAGCTACCATGATCACTGACAAACTCATACATCTTGCTGTTGCAGCACTCTTCACAAGAATCTCCCCTTTCTCACACAGTCTGAAAAGTTAGGGATTCGTGATAGAGGCTTACTGAGCTAATTTCAAGTGGAGATTCTATTTTGAAGGCAAATATGATGTGCCATCGCCATGCACTATTACGATAGAAAAATAGAGTTGGCTTCAGCACATAGGCTATAGTATGGCTTCATTCAAGACTACAATAAAACCCAACCACTGGGAAAACAAGAATCTTTGCTGCTTTTGCACCTTCTTAGTTGTGTTGTAATATTTGGGGTTTTGTAGAAAAATAGTGTTTTACAGAAGGTCCTTTCTGATTGACTCCACACTCTTGGAAAGGTTTTGACTAAGGAGCATCGTCACAAACAGAGACATTTCCTCCCGACTTCTAGATTTCTGATTGATCTTTGCGTTCAGAGGAAGTGGCGGTAAACAACGATTAAAGTCTGGCTGATTAATCAAAAACAATCTGTCCCTCTCTCCCGTCTCCCTCGCTGTCTCACTCCCTCCCCCTCCATCTTAATTTCTCTCAGTCTTAGACACGTGACGATGCAGAGCGATGGGACGGGGAAAAGGCCATCAGAGGAACTTGGATGGATGATCAAAGTCAACAGTTTGTTAAAGGGAAGACAGCAGCCATTTTGTATGGAAAGCGATATGATGTACTAGTTTGTTTATCCTGTGCTACATCATAAATTAGTTCAAAGAGCGTGCTGCAGTTAGAAGAGGAACCATTTATGTACATTTACTATTTGATTATGCAATTCGGAAATATGTGAGTGATTTAATTGCAACAAACTACGCTTTACAGAGGCAGCCATTGATGCAGCACTGACAGAGTACATGATATGATCATTGTTACCTACAGTCCATGATGTGGATTCTCTCCCTATGGCTAAATCACAATGTCACCTGCCAGAGGCTAGATGAGTGATGCTGAAAATACCTGGAGATTCAGTGCTGTGATGTTGATATGAAAGGCATCTATCTACATCAGGTGCCTGACAGTACCAATCCAGCATGAATGTGCATCATGGGTGGAATTTCCGACCCGAGTTAAGCATGAGTGAATGGGACATAATTCCCTTTTTATTCCATTTTCCCTTTACACGTATTCTGACCTTGAACTTAAGCATGAGAATAGCATGTTATTCACCCACCATTCATTTGGGATGGAGATCAAAGATACTGTATGAAGGTGTGGCAGAGGTGTGTCTACAGATTTGCAGTATTCTGACCTCGACTTAATTCCATCATACTTCTCCCACCTTCAGCCGCGATGACATCGTGAAAAGGTCAGGCAACCTGTCAGTTCCTAGTGAAACAACATCTACTTCCTTTTCCCCAATAGAAAAAGCACCAATATCCATGCTCTGTAATTTACAAATTGATAAGAGTTATTGATAACTGAAAGGTAAATGAGTAAGCCGTTTGGATAAGGGGATTGTAAATATAAATGACGATTGTTTAAGATCGATTTTACCTTATGATCACTGGAGAATAAAAATAAAAAACAGTCACATGGGAGCAAACTGAAGCTTATCAACATATCACCTTTCCCACAGTGACGTTACGAAACGCTGGCTTTATAACTTGCAAGGATGATATTTGGAAACCCAAGCTATAGGCTTCTGTAGCCCACGCGCAAATGACAGTATAGCGCCAAACCTACAGAGTTGATTTATGATTTCCAGACTGTTTTAATTATGTGCCAGGACTCTTTACTGTATATTTTACCATTTGTATTGTGTTAAATATTAGCCACTATCGGTAGCCACCGTCAGTTATACCCACATACATTTATAACTGTCACTTTAGTTTCCTTACATTTGGCTTTAGATAAATTATTCCATGACATAGTTAGTTTACCTTTCTTTCCTCTGTCACCTTCCTGTGGCTGTTCCAGAGGATCACTAGCAGTAGGGGATCATATTAGGCTAACATATTACAAGTACATTTGTTGGGGACATGTAGCCTGCCTATTTGAATCATGGAACACAGACCATACGTAGCAGTTTAAACCTGGAACCTGCGGGACGGTTCACGACGACTGGACCGTTGTCATCAGAGTTCCATGATTAGTGAGGATTATTAGGGTAGGTTTATAGGACTACTATTCAACTCCTATTGTACACTTTTCTCAACATCCAATATTAATGTTTGAACTATTTAATATGGCAACTTCCAGGATGAATCAAACCACTGTATTTTTTGATTCACCAATATATTTCATGCATTCCTAACTCTAAATAATATACAAGATCAGAGTATTTTAATCTACCAGTTGGTGGTGTTAGAGGCGTCACTACAGACCCTGGTTCGATTCCAGGCTGTATCACAACCGGCCGGGATTGGGAGTCCCATAGAGTGGCGCACAATTGGCCCAGCGTCGTCCGGGTTAGGGTTTGGCCGGGGTAGGCCTTCATTGTAAATAAGATTTTGTTCTTAACTGACTTGCCTAGTTAAATAACCGGTGAAATATTTAGGTTTTTAATGTAGGCCTACATGGCTTTCTTACATTCATTCCCAATATTCTGAAAGTTCTCCATATATTCTAGTGAGTCTGTCGAGAAAATTTGAACTAAATTGTACAACGAACTTAAAAGGGATGGCTTTAGATAAATTAACTGAAAATCCGATTGAATCGGGCCCCATAAGCATACATAGTTATCCACTGTCAACACAGCAAGTCCATACGTAATGATCATGTGAGATGTGATATTTTGTATTCTTCACAATTGAGAACCACATAGGGAAACTTGTTTTAGTGCTTTGATATCCCCTGGGCCCTAACACATTATGGCATATCTAAAATAAAATCAATCAACCAATCAGTCCATCAATCACAACCACAGACAAAGTTCTATAAAAACAGTGGCTGGAGTTCTATGAAACGTCTGTGTGACTTGAACTCCAGCTCTGGCCTAAGCTCAGTCAGAAGGAAATGACAGATGCAGGATTACAGTAGTGAAACTGGGCAGCTGGACTGTTGGATGAGTCCTTGGCATGTCTGTGGTGGCCATTTTGTCTCTAATGTTTGCCACTGAGATCACTCACTCAGTTGGCTGAACACAGAGCCTCAGAGACTCTCTCATGTTCAGCCAATGGACATCAGTGGCCATTCATCTGCTCTACTGTAAGTTAAGTGGACATGGTCTGTCTGTGGAGTGGCGGCCATTTTGGCTGTAACGTTACAATGGGATGTGTGAGAGGATACAGATGGAGATGTGGTCCCAAGGTTCTTCTAGCTATTCATTTCTCTCAGTTGATTATATTCTAATAATATCAACTCGATAGCAATGCAGTAGACATGGAGTACATCAATTGAATCCTTACTCAATGGTCATTTCACTGAACCACCGCCACATACAGTACAATGTAGAAATATGGTCCCCTCCTAGAACTTCCCTCTTCCTAAACCTGATGATAAACCTGTTTGTCCAGACCCATCATCGCCTCACTGCACTTCATGCCTCCACAGGGTTAGTGTGTTGGTCATCTCTCTCTCACACACACACACTCACACACACACACACGGCTGTATTACATGCCCCTACAGGGCTAGTGCAGTGGTCTGTCGTTACATTGAGAGTCATCCATTAGACTGAGGAAGTGCTGTATGTGACATTACGCTGTAGTTAAAGACCAGACCAGAGGCCTCTGATGGAGACAATGCCCAATCTGGGGCTCCGTTTCTCAGCCTTAACTCCCCCCCAAATAAGCACAAACCAGAAGCAAAGAACCATACAAGATTGATCCTACCTGTTGAGTTCTACTCAGTCAGTAATGCCATCAAAAGGAAAGTAAATTCACGAAAGAGGGATGTTGTCTGAAAAAGATACCCCAAGTAATCCAGTCAGCCTTAGAAAATAGCCTTAGTCTAAACATGATGTCCAGATGAATAAACTATGAATATAACACCACATGCATTTATGATGTATTTCTCCTAGTTGTCCCCCTTCCTTCCTGACACACGCCACTACCTATTTGACTCTAACGAGGTAAACGAGGAAGCCACTATGGGTTTTGGCTGGGGATTGACTGGGGCCCACAGCCTAATTAAACATTCTAAGGAACCATGGATATTTGTGGGTTACAGTAGGTCCCAAAATCGAGACATGCCACTCAAACCTACAGAACCCTATTTGGTCAATGCCAGTAACTGCTCGTTATGAGCCGACAATGTTGGAATAAATAAAAAGTGGTGAATCATTTCACACATCAGTGGGGCCTGCCAATTGGCCGCAGGAAAAACATTGTCCGGTGTTCCACTATTGCCTTGGCTTTACTAATCATCACCCTCATTAAAAGATTAAAGAGAACACCTCAGAGGACAAGACCCAATGGATGGTAAACTAACAGTGAATGGTAAACAAACAAGGCAAGATGGCCGCCAAACCTAAACTCTACCAAACACTGCAAAAAATATCCCCAGATAACTGTAACAGAGTTTCTTCTCATCCTCTGAAATCAATGCTAATGTACCTATCCTCCCCCTCCACCCGTCCAGCAAGGCAACCAAACCGCACAGAGGGACACAGGGGTGTTAAAAACGAAACAAGGGACCCAATGTTGTATATCATATTGATTCCCTTAAAATTGCTCCAAACTAAAAAAAAACTTCCAGTCGGGACAACCCACGGGGAAATAAGAGCAAATATCATGCATCAATACAGTCAGATCCCATAGTTCTTTTTGTCTTTGTTGTTATTTCCCCCTATGGACTGGAATCATAGTCTTTAAGATGTTTTTTAGTCTAACGGTTGTGTTAGGATTGTTTGGGTTTCCTAATAGAACTGATACAATACGACACACACACACACACACACACACACACACACACACACACACACACACACACACACACACACACACACACACACACACACACACACACACACACACACACACACACACACACACACACACACACACACACACACACACACACACACACACACACACACACACACACACACACACACACACACACACACACACACACACACAGCTGGCTGTATTACATGCCCCTACAGGGCTAGTGCAGTGGTCTGTCGTTAAATTGAGAGTTACCCATTAGACTGAGGAAGTGCTGTATGTGACATTACGCTGTAGTTAAAGACCAGACCAGAGGCCTCTGATGGAGACAATGCCCGATCTGGGGCTCCGTTTCTCAGCCTTAACTCCCCCCCAAATAAGCACAAAGCAGAAGCAAAGAACAATGATTGATCTTACATGCTTAGTTCAGCTCAGTCATTAAAGCCACCAAAAGGAAAGTAAATTCACGAAAGAGGGATGTTGTCTGAAAAAGATACCCCAAGTAATCCAGTCAGCCTTAGAAAATAGCCTTAGTCTAAACATGATGTCCAGATGAATAAACTATGAATATAACACCACATGCATTTATGATGTATTTCTCCTAGTTGTCCCCTTCCTTCCTGACACACCCCACTACCTATTTGACGCTGACGGGGTAAACGAGGAAGGCACTATGGGTTTTGGCTAGGGAGTGACTGGGGCCCACAGCCTAAATATACACTACATGGCCAAAAGTATGTGGACACCTGCTCAACAAAAATCTCATTCCAAAATCACAGGCATTAATATGGAATTGGTCCCCCCTTTGCTGCTATAACAGCCTCCAATCTTCTGGGAAGGCAGTCCACTAGATGTTGGAACATTGCTGCGGGGACTTGCTTCCATTCAGCCACAAGAGCATTAGTGAGGTTGGGCACTGATGTTGGGCGATTAGGCCTGGCTCGCAGTTGGTGTTCCAATTCACCCCAAAGGTGTTCGATGGGGTTGAGGTCAGGGCTCTGTGCAGGCCAGTCAAGTTTTCCACACCAATCTCGACAAACCATTTCTGTATGAACCTCGCTTTGTCCACGGCGGCATTGTCATGCTGTAACAGGAAAGGGCCTTCCCCAAACTGTCGCCACAAAGTTGTAAGCACAGAATCGTCTGGAATGTAATTGAATGCTGTAGAGTTAAGATTTCCCTTCACTGGAACTAAGGGGCCTAGCCCAAACCATGAAAAACAGCCCCAGATCATTATTCCTCCTCCATCAAACTTTACAGTTGGCACTATGCATTGGGCCAGGTAGCGTTTTCCTGGCATGCGCCAAACGCAGATTCGTCCGTCGGACTGCCAGATGGTGAAGCTTCAATCATCACTCCAGAGAACGCATTTCCACTGCTCCAATGGCGGCAAGCTTTACATCACTCCAGCCGATGCTTGGCATTGCTCATGGTGATCTTAGGCTTGTGTGCAGCTGCTCGGCCATGGAAACCCATTCCATGAAGGTCCCAACAAATAGTTATTGTGCTGACGTTGCTTCCAGAGGCAGTTTGGAACTTGGAAGTGAGTGTTGCAACCGAGGACAGACAATTTTTACGCGCTACGTGCTTCAGCACTCAGCGGTCCCGTTCTGTGAGATTGTGTGGCCTACCATTTCGCGGCTGAGCTGTTGTTGCTCCTAGATTCCACTTCACAATAACAACACTTACAGTTGACCAGGGCAGCTCTAGCAGGGCAGGTATTTGATTAACTAACTTGTTGGAAAGGTGGCATCCTATGACGTTAAAAATCACTGAGCTCTTGAGTACTGGCCATTCTACTGCCAATGTTTGTCTACGGAGATTGCATGACTGTGTTAACAATTTTATACACCTGTCAGCAACGGGTGTGGCTGAAATAGCAGAATCCACCCATTTGAAGGGGTGTCCACATACTTTTGGCCATGTAGTGTACATTCTAAGGAACCATGGAACTTTGTGGGTTAACAGTTGGGACCCAGTGTTATATACCATATTGATTTCCTTAAAATTGCTTCAAACTACAAAACTTCCAGTCGGGACAACCCACGGGGAAATAAGAGCAAACATCATGCATCAATACAGTCAGATCCTATAGTTCTTTTTGTCTTTGTTGTGAGTCTATTTCCCCCTATGGACTGGAATCATAGTCTTTAAGATGTTTTTTAGTCTAACGGTTGTGTTATGATTGTTTTCTCCATTCTGGGTTCCCTAATGAAAGTGATACAACACACACACACACACACACACACACACAAATGGAGAAAGTTCTACATTTGTACCAGCTAAGATTGACCTGACAAGGGAGAGTGACGGTGACAGATCCCAGTTGGCAGGCCCAGACACATGGTCAATAAAACACAGAAAGAGAGAGAGAGAGAGAGATTGAGGGAAAGAGAGAGAGCGAAAGAGAGAGAAAAAGTGAGAGAGTGACTGACAGAGAGAGAGCGAGAGAAATGATATGTACAGTTGAAGTCAGAAGTTTACATACACTTAGGTTGGAGTCATTAAAACAAATTTTTCAACCACTCCACACATTTCTTGTTAACAAACTATAGTTTTGGCAAGTCGGTTAGGACATCTGCTTTGTGCATGACGCAAGTAATTATTCCAACAATTGTTTACAGACAGATTATTTCACTTATCATTCACTGTATCACAATTCCAGTGGGTCAGAAGTTTACATACACTAAGTTGACTGTGTTTTTAAACAGCTTGGAAAATTCCAGAAAATGATGTCATGGCTTTAGAAGCTTCTGATAGGCTAATTGACATAATTTGAGTCAATTGGAGGTGTACCTGTGGATGTATTTCAAGGCCTACCTTCAAAAGCAGTGCCTCTTTGCTTGACATCATGGGAAAATCAAAAGAAATCAGCCAAGACCTCAGAAAGAAAATTGTAGACCTCCACAAGTCTGGTTCATCCTTGGGAGCAATTTCCAAATGCCTGAAGGTACCACGTTCAAACAATAGTACGCAAGTATAAACACCATGTTTGGAGGAAAAAGGGGGAAACCTGCAAGCCGAAGAACACCATCTCAACCGTGAAGCACAGTGGGGGCAACATCATGTTGTGGGGGTGCTTTGCTGCAGGAGGGCCTGGTGCACTTCACAAAATAGATGGCAACATGAGGTAGGAAATTATGTGGATATATTGAAGCAACATCTCAAGACATCAGTCAGGAAGTTAAAGCTTGGTTGCAAATGGGTCTTCTAAATGGACAATGACCCCACGCATACTTCCAAAGTTGTTGCAAAATGGCTTATGGACAACAAAGTCAAGGTATTGGAGTGGCCATCACAAAGCCCTGACCTCAATCCCATATAATGTTTTTGGACAGAACTGAAAAAGCTTGTGCGAGCAAGGAGGCCTACAAACCTGACTCAGTTACACCAGCTCTGTCAAGAGGAATGGGCCAAAATTCACCCAATTTATTGTGGGAAGCTTGTGGAAGGCTACCCGAAACGTTTGACCCAAGTTAAACAATTTAATGGCAATGCTACCAAATACTAATTGAGTGTATGTAAATGTCTGGCCCACTGGGAATGTGATGAAGAAATAAAAGCTTAAATAAATCACTCTACTATTATTCTGACATTTCACATTCTTAAAATAAAGTGGTGATCCTAACTGACCTAGGACAGGGAATTTTTATTAGGATTAAAATCAGGAATAACTGAGTTTAAATGTATTTGGCTAAGGTGTATGTAAACTTCTGACTTGAACTGTATATAGACATAATGACATTTGAAATGTCTTTCTTCTTTTGGAACTTTTGTGAGTGTAATGTTTACTATTCATTTTTTATTATCTATTTCACTTGCTTTGCCAATGTAAACATATATTTCCCATGCCAAAAAAGCCCCTTGAATTGAATTGAATTGTGAGAGTTTGAGAGAGACAGAGACAGAGAGGAAAAAGGCCTATATGTTGAATAGCCATTTAGATTTCTTCTTTGATTAATGTCCCACTTGCTTTAAACTAGTGCTTTAACACTATGAAAAATGTGGCCCCTTTCTTTTAACATGATAACCTGATCAAATAGTGTGCGTGTGAACGTGCCTGCATGTGTGTTTGAACGGGGTTGCATGTGTGCGTGTGTCTCTATTCTCAGTAGCAGTAGCAGTAACAGTAACAGTACAGCCTTACTCAGCAGTCCTCCCCTATATACTGTAGCTCTGGGGATCTAATTTCTCATGGTAACTAATGGTTCTAGAATGAGCCATGTAGAATGTTACCGTGGCCCACCCCCCACAGGAGCACAGGCAGTTTACGCAATGTAGTGTGAGACGCATCGATAAATCACTGCTAAGTATGTGTTTTACGACTTAATTAGTCAATTCAATCAAAGTCATGGCTAGATGCTACTGTGGCTGTGGCCGTTTCCCAGCGAAAGAGATCTATTGGTCCTTGAAGGCCTCAGCCCATTTACTCCACATGTAGACTAAAAGGTTGCGGAGGTTGCTGATTGGACTGACAATGAACACACATGAACAGACAGAATCGCCCCCGTCACCCCCAAGATGTGGTTATATGTATCTAAACTACAGGCACAAACAAATACATCAATATAATGATGACCAGGATTTGAGAGAGAGAGGGACAGAGTGAGAGAGAGAGAGAGAGAGGGCCAAAGAAGGGGAGAGTGAGAGACAGACGGAAGAATGGAAGAAGAGAAAAGAACACTACGGCCAGCCAAAGAAGCCCAAGCTTCACTGCCAGGCCTCTGAAATGGGTTGTCCGTGCCGGCGCAAACATCATCAAGCTTAGCCGGTCTGAGCCTTTCAAGAAAAACACTTTAATCTTCCGGGTGTCACAAACTAAGACTTTCTGGACAAGAGCACCACCCACCACCCATCGACTCTGGCTTGTTGCCAACTCTAAGGGGACTGGGGAGGAGAATGAAAAGGACTGCAGAGTCATTACCTTTGCCTTTTCTAATGATCGACTGACCCCAGTCTCCCTCCACAAGCAAGGGTGCATTTATCAGCAACACTTCATAGACAAAGAGAGCCGAGTTTCTCGATAGAGATGTTAAAGGCTAGCCTGGCTCAACAGAGATGTTAAAAGCTAGCCTGGCTCAACAGAGATGTTAAAGGCTAGCCTGGCTCAACAGAGATGTTAAAGGCTAGCCTGGTTAAACTATTTCGACTCGAGCCATTGTGAGCACAGCGGTCAGTCTGGCTTATCCAAGCTAGCAAAACACTCAAATGGTAGACGAAACGTGACAAAGAGGGGGACAAGTATTCTTCTGTGACAAATAGAGTGACTTTGTCTCGGCTAAATGCGAGCAAAGTCCCTCCTTGGCTTGGTTCAAAGCCAGAACAGGGAGCTGATAGATTTGTTGTTGAACAGTAACCAATGCCAGTGGAGAGAATATATTACAACCATAATAGCATATCAGCATATTGCCTCTCAGAATGAATCTACTTATACCCAATACCAAGGTTTGATGGTTTAACCCCCTAGAGTCGATTGACACACCGCTGCGTCAATCTGAGTTACATAATACAGAAACCCACATCAAAATCTGCCAGTTTAAACTAGAGATAGCGTTTTTTTCCCATTGGACACGTCTCAATCCACCACATCCGCCCGTGTCGCACTGCATCTGCAGTGAAAGGTGGCAGAGATAAAGCTGTGTTTGTCAAACCACTATTATGACCACTCTAGACTCTCACGAACACGGTGGTGTTCTCGGTTTTGCTCTACAGGTGTCAGGAGACTCGTGTGAAGTCGGTACCGTTGATGTGCCAACTTCTGTTTGGTACAGTAGCGTCTGAACCATTTGGGCTACACACTAATGGGACCCCACTGTGGAAAGAGGAAATTCCCACGAACAGGTGTTATCTGTTTTGCTCTACGAAGTATGAAGGTACGTTTGTGCTTAAATAAAATAAAAAGTGGTTAAATATGTGTAAAAAAAACAACAGATATACAAATCCTGAGTTTTTTTATATCTCCTAGATTTAGGATAGACACATAAAATCCTTGTTGCTCATGATAGATTTTTTGACTGTCCTGTTTGCCATTGATGAATGTGACATTCAATATGTTTCTATTGGGTTTAGTAGTAAATGTCAAACTTAATATTTAATCAAAAACATAGATATTTTTATACCTATCGGGGCCCTAAAATTCTAAATCAAATAGCGAAATGATCCATAGCATGAGCATCTTAAAACCTTTCCATATGTCAGCTCAAAACCCCCCTCTCCTCCAACGTCTTAGACTCAAAATAATTCATTATGTTTAAGTCCTATTCAACACCCGCTCAGAATGATTTCATCAAAAAAAACTACCTGGAACCGTACTGAACTTGACAGACCTCTGATGAACTGCTGCTGTGAGCACATATCAATAGATAAACATTTTCATCACAGAACCACCCACCTGGAGAGATGAACAGGAGATAGAATATTATTACTGAGGTAGAAGAAGAAGCAGTCGTGGTTTTTGCACATACATTAAAATAAATATTCACCACCTAAAGAGACCGGTGACATTTAATCAATTACAGCTCAGAGCACAGAGGTGAATCAGACATGCCTGTTTCCTGCTCTTCCTCTCCTCCTCTTCTTCGCTACAGTACGGTTGTGATTTAGGAAATGCCACAGACAGTCCACAACAATGATTAAACTCAACCAGGTCCTGTGTGTGTTTGTGATTGTGTGTGTGTGTGTGTGTGTGTGTGTGTGTGTGTGTGTGTGTGTGTGTGTGTGTGTGTGTGTGTGTGTGTGTGTGTGAAGCAGAGCCACATAAAGTGACACAACGTGGCACTTGTGAAATTGAATTATGGAGATCAAGCAAAATGCCTCGCTAGCAGTCTGACAGTCTAAATAAAGCTTGTGCTGTGTGTGTTTGTGTGTACGTCTATCTTTGTGAGAGAACGTGTGTGGGACTATTAACCTGAAGTCCTCGAGAGCTACCATGTGTGTGTTAATGTGTCTGTACCCTCGTTTCTCCATGCAGTGTAGACATAGACAGTGAGTATCCTCAGACATACATATGCTGATTTGTGTTTTACATAATCTCTCTAAGTGTCAATACTAGTGTGTGTCTGAATACCTCTCAAACTGAATATTCTAATCTAGCGTGTATGGTTGTTTGTGCTAGCTTGTGTCTATCTTTGAGTCACATCCTAGTGTGTGTGTGTGTGTGTGTGTGTGTGTGTGTGTGTGTGTGTGTGTGTGTGTGTGTGTGTGTGTGTGTGTGTGTGTGTGTCAGGTCTGTTTCTATTGACTCAGTGTACCTGGCTGGGCTCCAGTCAGTCCCCTTGAGCTGGAATAAACAATTGTGACTGCATTATGCTAATCTATTTTCTTTTCTCTCCTCTTTCTCCTTCCATCCCTCCCTCCGTCTCTCCAAAACCTTTCTCCCTCCCTGTCTCTCTCTCCCTCATCCTTTTATTTCTGTCTGTGACTCTCTACCTCCCTCCTTCTCCCCTTCATTCACTCCATCCATCCCTCCCTCTCCCTCCCCAGACCATGCCAGCCAAGTCCCTTTCTTTCTTTCTTTCTTTCTTTCAGTCACACTCTACTTCCCATGCAGATACAGATTGATCGTCCGTTTCCTTCGGTCTTCACTGCGCTGTGCTGTCTCAAAGAACCAATGGAATAACCCCTAAAGTGCGAACCCTGCACATCTTGTATTCGTGATAAGCTCAATCAAACGGGCGGAAACTATTTGAAAAGAAACAGAGAACAAATAGTATTTGAACCTGGCTGATATGAAGCCTTGAGGCTACATGCTCAGCCCCAAAAGAAATGTCGTCAATACAATATAGCTCTTCTGTCAGACACACACACACACACACACACACACACACACACACACACACACACACACACACACACACACACACACACACACACACACACACACACGTAAACCAGGTGAGAGGGGAACATAACATCCAACCCGTCCAACGTCCCTAAGCGTCTAACACACACAATAACATGTGGGTTTGGTTTATGCTTCACAGCCGGCTAATAAATGACAAGGTAGATGGATGTAGTTTCACATGACGGCTGGGGGATCGCTGCACTATGGATGTGTCCCAAATGGCAACCTATTCCCTTATAGTACACTACTTTAGACCAGGGCCTACAGTGCTCTGGTCACAATAGGGAATAGGATGCCAATTGGGATGCGCGCTATGAGGTATGACACACACGGCCGGGTCTGGAAAAGCCATTTCACCAGGGTTGGATTGTTTAATGAGGTTCGCATCGGCCTTGGAGTTGGGTCTGTTTCCTCCCAGTAGTACCTATTATATTCTCTACAGCACTGAGAGACAACAACAGAGGGACAGTATGTGTGTGTGTGTGTGTGTGTGTGTGTGTGTGTGTGTGTGTGTGTGTGTGTGTGTGTGTGTGTGAGAGATAATGAGTGGGAGAGAGAGCAAGAGAGAGCAAGCGTGTACCTCTCTGACTTGCATGTATGAGAGAGTGTCAGTGTGTGTGTGTGTGTGTGTGTGTGTGTGTGTGTGTGTGTGTGTGTGTGTGTGTGTGTGTGTGTGTGTGTGTGTGTGTGTGTGTGTGTGTGTGTGTGTGTGTGTGTGTGTGTGTGTGTGCGAGAGATAATGAGTGGGAGAGAGAGTAAGAGAGAGCAAGCGTGTACCTCTCTGACTTGCATGTATGAGAGAGTGTGTGTGTGTGTGTGTGTGTGTGTGTGTGTGTGTGTGTGTGTGCACGGGAAAGCTAGTGTGTGTGACCACAACACCAGTGGCCTGTACTGCACCACTGTATCTCTCTAACACAGTACAACCGGTTGCTTCACGGTGGTCAGGGGACGCCGTTCGGTCGGCGTCTCTGCTTTCGCCTTTTGAAAACAAAGTCACCGGAGCGTATCGCTACGCGACGTAAAAACACCAGTGAAACCAGAGACCGTGCTAGTGATGTGGACTGGAGGCTCCTGGGGCTGAGCCTGCATCCTAAATGGCATCCTATTTAGTGCATTACTTTAGACCAGGACCTATAGGGATCTGGTCAAAAGTAGTACACTATATAGGCCCTTTATTATAGGGAATAGGGTGCCATTTGGGATTGAGCCTAGCTGTTTCAGACGTGAGCTAAGAGGTTGTTGGCCGCGGTTCTCTCACAGACAGGCGTTCACATTGTCAGAGCTTTTAGCATACGAATAACAGGAAGAGAAATGTAAGAAAAATCTACACAAAAGTCCTTAGTTGCTGGCTTAGTTGCTGGCTAAGTTGCTAGCTTAGTTACTGGCTGAAGTTGCCAGAAGTATGTTGCCATAGAGTTTTTGTCCCTTGGTCGTCAGGTTCCCTCAGTAGCTACAGTGGGAAAATCTATAAGCATCATTCATCTAATCAATCTGCAGTCTTCTCTCTTACCTGGTAGTTGTCTAAATTCTTCCCCTTCTTCTTGGGGTCCCAAGGCATATGACAGCTCCAAGTCAAGACAACTTCACCTATGGCAGTGGTGCAGTCAGTTTTGGTGGTTGTATGGTTGTCAATGGGGAAACTAGTATTTATCTTTCATCTACTAGAATGTTCACTCTCTTACCTGGTAGGGTTGTCTTCCAGCTCTGTATTATTGGGGTCCCAAGGCATATGATCCCTTCGTAGTCCTTAAAAAAAGTCCTTATTTACTGTTTTATAGGTGTCAAGGGTTCCTATAGTGCGTTTGCTTGCTTGGTCATAAGGTTTCCTACCCGGTAGGGTTGTCCAGCTGTCTCTTCTTCTTCTTCTTGAGGTCCCAAGGCATACTGTACACTCTTAGGAAAGAAAAGGTGCTATCTAGAACCTAAAAAGGTTTTTAAAGCTGTCCCCATAGAGAACCCTTTTTGGTTCCCATGAAGAACCCTTTCCACAGAGGGTTCTACATGGAACCCAAAAGGGTTCTACCTGTAACCAAAAATAGTTTTCCTATGGGGACAGCTGAATAACCTTTTTTCTAAAAGTGTATGATTGATCTAAGGCACCTATCAGGGCTACACAGCTCAGGATCCTGTTCAGTAGCCAGACGTTGTCGAACGTTGCATATAGATAGACCACAAATAGAGCCGACGTGATTCCTTTCATTCTACATGTCAGAGAGGCATATTTGCTCAACATAGCATTTTTCTATCTGAACGTTTCAAAACGTTCTGTCCTGCTGAACGCACCCCAGGCTCTCCGCAGGTTGTTGCTTGTCCTGGGAACTTACTTCCTCTGTGAATGTTACTGGTCAGCTGGAGAATGCACACACACCAGGGGCCTCATTTATAAAATGATTGTATATGCATTTGCTTAGGAATAGACACTGCTCAATTGCTTAAAAATATGTCCTCTTTGCCCATCTTCAGTTCATCTGCACTGATTGAAAAAGACTTGACAGGTGAAAACAATATGGTGGAATCTCATCATTAGGTTGGCTTTCACCTGCTCAGTTTTTTGTTTTTCAAAATCAGAAGAGGACTTTTTAGGCAATAGCGGAGGTGCATAAAGATGGCGGCCCCCATGCACTTACAAGTTCCTCGTTCTGCTAAGTTCACCGTACTGTGCATTGCTCTCTGTTATAATTTTTTTTACGGTATTAACACAGCATACATGACTCAAATTTCTGCTTCAACACCCCCAAATTGATAAAACTGTGTTGATTAATTGGCACATTGAACCATATTACACGCTGTAGTTTTAACAACTCAGTGGATAGTGCCAAAACTGTGACGTCAAATCTGTCTTCTGCCATCTGTATGCCCGTTCGCCATTGAGAAAGAGCTTTGTCTCAGTGGTACCACCAACACAAGAAATAAACGATGTGCAACCAACAGTAAATTATATAACACTGATTAATATATACACTCAGTGGCCAGTTTATTAGGTACACCATCCCGTTCATGAAAATGGTTCGCTCCTACAGACATTGAGTCACGTGACCGTGGCTTGCTATATAAAGCAGACACGCGGGTTCCAGTACCTCAGAAGCGTCCGGCCTCCTGGACTCTTCATGCACGACAGTGTCTAGGGTTTTTACAGAGAATGGTGCGGCAAACTAAAAACATCCAGTCAGCAGCAGTCCTGTGGGCGAAAACTGCTCGTTGATGAGAGAGGTGGAAGGAGAATGGCTAGAATCGTGCAAGCTAACAGGCGGGCCACGAACAGGCAAATACTGTAACCGTGCAGTACAACAGTGGTGGGCAGAACGGCATCTCAAAACGCACAACTCGCCAGTCCTTGTCTCGGATGGGGTATTGCAGCAGATGACCACACCGGATTCCACTCATATCAGCTAAAAACACAAAGAAGTGGCTCCTGCGGGCACGCGATCACCAACCCTGCACAACTGAGTGGAAAAACATTGCCTGGTCCGACAAATCCCTGTCCCTGGTGTGTTGTAATGGTGTGGGGAAGGTTTTCCCGGCACACGTTAGGTCCCTTGATACCAATTGAGCAATGTTTGAACGCCACAACTTGAAGAATTCAGGCTGTTTTGAATGGCAAAGGGTTACTAGATGGGTGTACCTAATAAACTGGGCACTGTATGTGTATTTCATGAGTGAGTATGTTAAAATGAACACACACAGTGTAGCCCAAGCCTTTATAATGTAACCAATGAACAGGTCAGATACACGAGGCTTTTTTATTTCTATGGCCATACCTTTATGTATTATGTTCACGCTATCATACAGTCATCCTCTTTTTGAAAGCATCTTTCAAGGAGATATAATAATGAAGCAGGTGAGAGGAGATGTTTATCTTCCGTCAATAAATACATTAAAACAAAGGTGGATGGATTGATCCGGTCGGCCCATCACGTTCGGTAATAGGGATGGCGATTATGGAGCAAGCATTTGCATCTGTTGAATTAAAAATTGACTTTTAGCAGGTGCTAAAAGCAAACATGAGGATTAGAGTGTGATAGGTGCGCGTGTGTGTGTGTCGATCCAGTACGTTGAGAGTAAATAAAGAGCAGTTCGAGCCGAGCTTCAGAAACCTTCACAGTATGACATGTTTATTGTTATCATGATTGATCTCTGTTGGATCTTTAACATCTGGGAGATAAAAGGGATTGCATCCCCGGAAATGACCTTTCGGAGCTTACATTAAAATTGCACTTTAATTGCACTCTAAAACAGCAATGTTTGTTTATATAAAAAACAATATCGTTATGATGAAACTTTCGCGGAGGATGTCAATTGAAAGAAAGAAGAAAAAAATGAACAAATCTCTGAATAAATTAAAAAGATATGTTGTACCTTCTTTACAAAGAGAGGACTGACTGAACAATTAAAATCACTTTTCGCCCATCTGTTTCATTTTCAGAGTACGAAAACAAATAACAAAATACATAGAAAAATTATCAAATTCCCTCAATCTCCAAACCCAAAACATCAGCTAACCTGTGACTCTGGACAACAGGGTCTTAACAAAAATAAAAGTACACATTTTCTTTGCTCAAATTCTCATCACCACACAATACAGAAGACTCCCAGCTAACACACAACCACCACACGACGTTGTCTCAACGTCGCCGTGTTTGCTGTCCCTTCAGGTCTGTAAACTGTGTGACACCGCAGAACAGATGTGTGTTTTTTGTGATAGGGTGAGAGAGGTGGCTGTGGTGGTGCTAGTGGTGACATCACTATAGACATCATTCTCCAAAATGGCGGTAATATAATATTTATAGCGACGCTGGTGCATGACTCAGCGTTACGGTCAGCAGTGGTACCAATCCCATGAGCCTCTCCTTCTAAAGTCAGGAAGTTCTTTGAGAAAGGAAATTCCTCTACCCAATCACCATCTTCAGACAAAGCGGAAGGTAGGTATGATGCCTTTAGAGACACTGATCTAAGGCCATTTTTGTGTTTTACCCCCTAATGGTTAAGTAGGATTGGAGTTGGAGGCTGATCCTAGATCTGTGCCTAAGGGGAAGCTTCTACCTGGAGCCCAGACATAAAGGTTATGACCTGGCATCGACCAGCACTTCAAGGTTATTATATGGACTAAACATTAAGCAATAACGCTGTTACATTGTAGTGCAATATAATACAGAAGCCTTTGACCATGTAGATATGTAAATGTCAGTTCTAACATGGATGGGAAACAATGACTGACGGATGGAAGGGCGTTTTACTTTGTAAGCATGCAAACAATACCCAGAACACATTGCTTCCTGCATGTTTGTGGGATGACCCCTTTTTCAACCCCGAAACACCATATGCTCCCCTCCTTCTAGCACTTGTGTGTCCGCTCCAATAGGAGGTGTCTAACACATTGTTAGACTGGAACATTCTACTTAGTAAAACAGAACAGCACTAAAAGAGTATTTTGGGGAAGTGTTATTTTGAGAGATCAGCAAAGTCAAAAGGAAAACTCAGTATGTTGAGTCCTGGTCTTAAGCCACTGAATGTGGCTGGGCTACTTGCACTTTCGGCTGACGATGGGGGAGAGAGGGGCATCATAGTAGCAATGTGATACAGCAGGGGTAGGATCAACTATGACTCCCCCTGCAGAATAAATGGCACATGGTACAGACCAAGACCAACCAATAACACCAGAGAAAATCTGACAACAACATAGTCAAATCAACACACAAACAACCTGGGAGTATAAGTCCTTCCATCTTCTGTCCACCTTGTCACACACATGAATAGAAAAATAAGCTAGGCAATACAATTCAATGATTGATATATATATATATATATATGTAAAAAATCATAAAGCAAAAAAACAATACTTTCTCATTCGCTAAGTCTTTTTTACAAACTGTTTACAAAAGAAACAGATTTAAACTACTGTATGAGGCGGTCACATTGACTGAAAAAGCAACATGGAAACATGAGAAACTTCTGCGAAAGGGTGTTGTAATCTTCTGTTTGGGTAGCAGGTTGACGCTTATTTTCATGAGTCTTGTCCTAGAGGCAGAACTGAGCGATTTCCCCTTAGGCCAGCTGGAAAGTCAAAGTTGGCTATATTGGAAAAATCCATGAAAACTAAAATTAGATTTTTGGTCTTAATTCAAGGATAGGATTAGGCATTAGGGTTAGTAGTGTGGTTAAGGTTAGTGTTAATGTTATGACTTTATGGCTGTGCCAGCTAGTGACCACTCTGCAGAGCTGCCTCCAGAACAACATTCATGACGAAAAATACGTTTGGGCATGGCTCCTGGGGATGCAGTGTTCGTGTGACTGGCAAAGTTTCCTCAAGTGTGGTTCAGATCATCACAACAACTAAAATCTTTGAAATGGTCATAGTTTGGTGTTAAAAAACTTTTCTTTCTCTTTCTGTGGGTGAATATGTGTGTTATCCCCCTCAGGCAGAGCGATGAGTAGGGAGAGTTAGTTCATAGTGCTGATGTCATGTTCATCACCCTGGCAACTCCTTTACATTACACTCACTAGCCATTTAGGTTATGTCGGAAAAATTACCCAGAGTGCACATAGAGCTGTTTGTAGGCTTTTCCCAGGTTTATTCTCTCGCTCTTTTCCCCTCCGGAACTTGAGCTAAACTCTGCCCTTTGCTCTATCTAATTAACCGTTTGATGTGATTGTGTTTGCACTTGATTTTAGCCATGTTTAGGATAAAAGAAGTGAAGTTGGAGGAATACATTTACGAGCATGATGTTAAATGGTCCCCTTGGATTATGGTGGTGTTGTCTCTGTTCAAGTCAAGAGGCTCGTATTTGGTTCTGTTCAGTTCTCACTGCTGCAGTCCTATCTGTGCTCTCTGTGCTGGTACAAGGAACATTTTCCTAGCCACCGTGCTTCTACACCTGCATTGCTTGCTGTTTGGGGTTTTAGGCTGGGTTTCTGTACAGCACTTTGTGACATCAGCTGATGTAAGAAGGGCTTTATAAATACATTTTATTGATGAGTTAAGCTCTTCCTAAAGTAGGTAGAGAAAGAGCAAAGAACTATAGTGGTTAGGACTGGAAAATTCTGGAAACGATCCCAAAATTACCAGGTTTTTCATGAATCCCAATTGGATCTTCCAAGTTTCTGGAATTTTCCATCCTTAATAGTGATTACGAGAAGCCTTCTCGTTTGAGCTGAGATCTAAGAAACAGCATGGTTTTGTTATAGGAAAGGCAGAAATAATATCTAGGTAAGACAACCAAGATGTTTTGTTTTCAAACCCTCTAGTTGAAGAAGGACACGCGGCCCTTCCCTGTGTCCTACTCAAAAGGACTTAAGGTTCAAAGGCTATTTCCACAAGGTAGGATATACTACCGTACCGTACAGCCAAACTATTCTCCTGCTGTTGATTGTTGTAGTCTAGTATTTCCTAAGACATATGGTTGTCTGACTGACATCGACCATTCAACTGACACTTTTCGAATAAAAAATATAAGTGCCAAAAAGAAAACGTGGTTTCGTCTCAGATATCGGGAATCTGTTCAATGAAGGCAAGAAAATGAAAAACCCTACTTGGAATATTCTCAATGCAGAATACAGTAGCGTTGATTTTTTAAATGTTATTTCAATAAGCATTACCATGGATTATAATAGGATAAAATATTGAAAACTTAATGAAGAGTATAAACAGTAACGTATGACGAAGGAAAAAAAATCTTCATATTTTTTACCATTTTATTTTTTTATGTATAAACACTGTACATAAATTACTTTCTCTAAGAGGCTAATATTGATGTACGGATAAGTTTGGAATTTTTCATCTTAATAAAAAAATCCATAAAGATACTGTCTCACATTGTTTTTCAAAAGATTGATTGGATATGATTCTTTCATTTCATTTAATTGATTAACTTCCTCCATACATACACACACACACACATTGTCTCCATTGTACACACACACACACACACACACACACACACACACACACACACACACACACACACACACACACACACACACACACACACACACACACACACACACACACACACACACACACACACACACACACACACACACACACACACACACCCTCCCGATTCCCAAAACGTCCCACTTTGATCTAGTATTGGTAAAGAAGTCACTTGGAGGGAGCTGTTTTGTCCTTTTTAGAAAGAAAAGCAGGAGAACGAGCAAGTGGTTTCAACAAGTGGTTTTGACTGTCTTGATACCACCATTGGAGACCCATGGTCCTACTGCGAACAACAACACTAACTTTTTCAGTACGCAAAGGTCAATCAAAGGTCAGTCGTCAGGATGTAGAATCAGATTATAGACGTTGTCCTTTGTAAGAAACCAGAAGGCTTTTTTTCTATTAGTCCAGACGTGTTGTAGTGGTATGCGTATGTAAACACATTTTTTCTTCCTTTTTAAAATATTTTTTCCGAAAGCAAATAGCAGGAAGTCGATTTAAAAAACAAAAACTTTTTTTTCCTTTCACAAAACCGAGAGTTCTGACTTTTTCCCCCTCTCTTTTCAAGAGAGTCCACAGTCCATTCAACGCTGTATAGCACGGGACAAACATCTGCGTCAGTTGGAGCCGCTTTGTTTGATTTTCAGGCCCCACAGTGGTAGTATTAGGTTTAGTTCAGTTTGTGATATTTCTACATTTTACTGTGTTTGTTTCAGCTAGGCGGCGCTAAACACAGCACTAGCCTGGACCCTCCCCCTTTTTAGAGAAAAGGGGGGAGGCGAGGGAGGTTGGGGGGCAGGATTTGGAGGGGGTAGTCTCTTTGGCGGCCAGTGCCGAGGATTCTGTCTGTTACCTCTTCCCTATTTCGCTCTGCCTGAGGAACTGGATGTTGTTAGCGGAGTCTGCTAGCTCGGGGTACTGCTCTATGGAGAGGACGTAGTACCCATCGTAGCCCAGCACCTTCCCTCCGCTCAGCAGCTGCCTCTTCTCCCCCTCCGTCCACAGCCTCACTCCCTCCTCCCCCTCCCTCACCCGTTGTTGCTCCCTGGACCAGGCACTCGCCAACGCCTTCTGCCTGGCCTGCTCCAGAACACGCGCCTTCTCCTCGTCCAGAGTCATGCCGTAACGCACGTGGAGCGCCAGTGCGCCGTACTGCAGCTCCACGTCGGCGAAGCGCCGAGTCCTGCCGTTCACCACGGTGGTGGACTGGGACACAGTCACGTTGACTCCGTTCTCCAGCGACTTCCTCCCGCTTGTCAGCCTCAGCGCTCCCAGGTCGCTCTCCGGGAGGCTGGTCTTGATGAAGTAGTGCGTGTCGCGTCCCTCCACCGTGAAGTGTAGGTCCTCCAGGTAGAACGCATTGTTGAGGACGGCGGCGACCTTGATGCAGTCCTCGTTGGCGATATTCAGAGTGTTGGTGACCACACGGCCCTGCGTCACCGCCAACATAACACCCTTACCGATCAGCGACTTGGCGGTGGCGAACCACAGCCAGGGTTTCTCCCGGTTGGAGTGCCGGCGGCTCAGCTGGATCTCCGGCATCCTCTCGAAGGACAGGAAAGCCTTGGCTTGCCGGGTCACTTCCTGTTGCACCCCCGAGATGGACTGATGGAAGGAAAGAGGGAGGAGTCAGAGAAGTGGGAGAAGAGAGGGAGGAGAGAGAGAAACGTCTAAGTTACACAGATATCAAATCAGAACTCTCTCTCCTTAACGGACACTTCTATGGGGTTGTTCAGTTTGTAAAGCCTGTTGTGTTTCTTTACCCACGGGGCACACTGTGGTTAAATCCACGTTGTTTCCATGTCATTTCAATGAAATTACGCTGAATCAACGTAGAATAGATGTTGAATTGACGTCTGTGCCCAGTGGGTGGCTAATCCCCTAGTACTGTGTTACCTCAATAAAAACAAAATTATTCTCCAAAAAACAAGGGACAATATGAAACCAAATCCCAGATTGACATGGTGAAGAAGTGTTCCAGCTCCAGTCATTCAAAGGTTCCTTTTCTTCTAGAAATGTCCAATATATATGGAGACAAAACAACAGAATTTTGTTTTAGCAAGAAAAAGGATCACAGGGAGAACTATGTTAGTTTGTTATGAGAAAAAACCCAATTGCAACGACAACAAAAAAGTAGTTTTTCAGATCAACGCTTAGTTTTTTAAAAAGAAATATGGAATTGTTGGGTTTGTGAGGAGCAACAGCACAGCTTGTTAATTTCACAGAGAGAAGAAGAAGAAGCGACAGTCATGGCAACGTAGTTAAACCAATAAGGGACTCATTTGCACTTCAAATACGTATGTATAACGACTTTATTTAAAGACAAACCGGAGGATGATTCAGCTGCGGTATAATTGGTGTGTATGTGTGTGTGTCTGTGATTTCTCTGTACTTTGTAGCCGTGGGTGAACTGTGGACCACCCTGAACGCTGTTGGTCTCTTCTTCACTGGCGTTGCGTCTTAACAAGCTAAATCAACACGGTTGGTCTTCCAGCCAGCTGTGCTGTGAGATTGTGGTCGTAGTTTCAGTTCCTCAGTATAACCACAGTACGGAAATGAGAGTGGAGATAACAAGCTGAGGTTAATAAATCCCAGAGAGAGGTGGAGGGATATGACAGTAGAGATAGAGGGTAAATAAACTAGACTAGAGGGAGGAAGGCGGAGGCATACGTCGAACCGGAATGTTGTAATAAACCAGAATGAGGCGGAGGGATATGACAGTGGAGATAGAGGGTAAATTAACCCCAGAGAGAGGCGGATAGTACGATAGCGGCGATATAGAATAAGTAAGCGGAAGGAAGGGATAGGGGAGGATGGATGGGTGGAGGGAGGGAGGTAGGAAGGCGGAGGGATACTACATACCGGCAGGTCGTCCCAGAGCTGGCTCTTCTTCATCTCCAGGGACGGCTGTGTGAGGTCGAACTTGGGGATGGGGAACCCGGGGATGGCGTTGTGAAGGTGGAACCCAAACGTCACCAGCCAGATATTGACATCTGTAACCATGGAAAAGTGAATTACATTGTGACTATGAGAGAATAGGGCCCTGAGGGATATTATGTCCCAATGTTTCAGATTAGGATAGGACAAACTGTATTGTCCCGAGGGGAAAATAGTCATTTCGAGTCATACCTTTCATGTTTAGCCAGAACTATAATCATGTGGAAAGGGTAACTGCTGAAAACAATAGCAATATCATGGTGATGCATAGCAATGAGGTAATATGCCACCGCTAGACAATTACTAAAGTTCACAGCCATAAAATATTCATACTAATAGTCTATTCACAATAGACTGTTTATCTATGGTCATCATGCAATGACAACATGTCCCTACTGTATTGCCGTAACAGGCCTTACCGTTCTACATGGCAAGGTGCCAGACAAATATAATGAGACCATGGTTCTGTGCATTGCAGTACATTGGTTTGTATCTGCTTGGCTAAGCTGTAGGGAGTAAATCAGAGTGCATTATAGGTCGCATCACAGTCTCTTATCTGTGATGTACTCCATTTGTGACATACTCGTTCTTTTATAAACCATCGAGAAGGTTTATGTCTTACGTAAGCTATAAGCAGTCAACTAGAGTGAATTCACCGTCTCCCACCTGTGACGTACTCCTTGACCTCGTGAACTTTGCTGACAGGGTTGTTGTTCCGGAACATGTACAGGTTGAACGCCGCCGGGTCTTTCCCGACTCTCGTCCACGTCCCGATGTCTGGGGTGGTCCAGCGCCCCGCCGGGATGTCATAGTCCCGGTCCCCGAAATGCAGCAGGCGCGTCAAGGGATCGTAGAGACCCCCGTGGAAGCCGATCACCAGGACAAAGTCAGGGTTGGAGTCAAAGTAGACCTCGCCGTAGGCTGTGTACTGCACCTAGAAAATAATCATGAAATACATGGAATAACTATCACCTCACTGGATATGTAGATTTAGATACTTTTAGATTTAGACTAGCTTTTATTTAATTTAATCCAACTAACAACACATAGAGGATCGGGGACTGTACATGAGGCCTTTCCAACTGGTCTGAAACCTTACCTGCTATCCAACTAACATCACATAGAGGATCGGGGACTGTACATGAGGCCTTTCCAACTGGTCTGAAACCTTACCTGCTATCCAACTAACATCACATAGAGGATCGGGGACTGTACACGAGGCCTTTCCAACTGGTCTGAAACCTTACCTGCTATCCAACTAACATCACATAGAGGATCGGGGACTGTACACGAGGCCTTTCCAACTGGTCTGAAACCTTACCTGCTATCCAACTAACATCACATAGAGGATCGGGGACTGTACACGAGGCCTTTCCAACTGGTCTGAAACCTTACCTGCTATCCAACTAACATCACATAGAGGATCGGGGACTGTACATGAGGCCTTTCCAACTGGTCTGAAACCTTACCTGCTTCAGAAGAAGCCCATTACTACTGAACACTGCTAGAGGGGTTCCGGTGTTGTCACAGGCGATATAGAACTCCTCTCCGCTACTGATCTCCATGGCGAAGAGGTGTCCCTGCAGGTCATAGTAGAGAGATGTGATCTCTGAGCTGCTGTGGTTGTAGACGTGCGTGATCCTGGTCGGGTAGTTCAGGTCTGCATAGAAGAACTGCAGGTGCTGGCCCAGGCTGGTTCTGGAGGCCACACGGCGGCCCAACCCGTCGTAGCGGTACTGGATGGTCCAACTGTTGGGGGAAGGGAGGGAGAGAGAGAGAGAGAGAGGGAGAGAGAGAGAGAGAGAGAGAGAAGGAGAGGGAGAGAGGGAGGGAGAGAGGGAGGGAGAGAGGGAGAGATTTTACAATTAGGAAACATTAAAGAGTATTAATAGCAGTGAAGGATTAATTATTTGAAACAATTTAGACATTTAAAACATACAAGAATTATCAGCAAACAACACAATACAAAATTAATCCAAGTTGGGTGTATGTTTACAGTGGGGTATTGATGGTACAGTCAGGTAAGGTCACCAATCGTCCAACTAACCTGTTGCCTTTGCTGTAGACGCGTTCTAGAAGGCCCTTGGAGTTGTACTCAAAGATCTCAGCTCCTCTCTGTCTCAGGAACCCGTCATCGTCCAACCGGTACTGGACGTCCCCGAGCCGCGTGATGCGGTCTCGGAGGTCGTAGCGTAGCGGGGTGAGCCGGGCGCTGTTACCCGGGTTGAGCAGGTGGAGGTTGCCGTTCAGGTCGTAGTTGTAGCGCCACATCATCTTCTCGTTGAGGTAGACCGTCTGGAGCTGACCGTCCACGTCGTACTCGTAACCGTACTTGGTCGTGTTGGCAAACGGTCCGATCTTGATCTCGCGTTTGGTCACCCGGCCCATGTTGTCATATTGGATGGTGATCCAGTACATGAGGGATCTGAAGATCTCGTACTGGATCTCCTTGATCCGCCCGTGGACGTCGAAGTGCTTGGTGTAGGTCATGACGGCCGTGGAGATGATCTGGTTGATGTCGTAGTAGATCACACCGAACTTTCCGAATTGTTCCACCTTCAAATCAAATCAAACTTTATTGAATTAAATAGCATTTAAATCACAAACACACTTTTAGTAAAATAATGAAACGTGTGAGAGAAAAAAAGCAATAAAAGATATAAATAAAATGATGTCTACATACATTTTTGGACTTTTAAATGAATTAAATATAGACATTGATTCTTGAGCAATGTAACTTATGAATGTCTTACTCCATCAGAAAGGTTTTAAAAGGTTTTAGCTGGGCCTCCTAAGTGGCGCAGTGGCCTAAGACACTGCTTTGCAGTGCTAGCTGTGCCACTAGAGATTCTGGGTTCGAGTCCAGGCTCTGTCGCAGCCGGCCGCGACCGGGAGACCCATGGGGTGGCCCAGTGTTGTCCGGGTTAGGAGAGGGTTTGGCCGGCAGGGATGTCCTTGTCCAATCGTGCACTTACGACTCCTGTGGCGGGCCGGGCGCAGTGCATGCTGACACGGTTGACAGGTGCATGGTGTTTCTTCCGACACATTGGTGTGGCTGGCTTCCGGGTTAAGTGGACATTGTGTCAAAAAGCAGTGCGGCGCGGTTGGGTTGTGTTTCGGAGGATGCACGGGCCTCACCCGAGTCCGTACGGGAGTTGCAGTGATGAGACAAGACTGTAACTACTAATTGGATACCACAAAATTGGCGTGAAAAAGGGATAATCATTTTTTTTTTTAAGGTTTTAGAGGTGATTGAAGAACCTCACCTTCCCGGAGATGTCATCAAACTGGTAGAGGTCGATGGGCAGCGGTGTCTCGTTGATGACAGCCTGCATGCTGGTGACCCGGAAGCTGTTGTCGTAGGTATAATCAAACCGTGCGTTCACCATGCCGTCCTCACTGAACCGGAAGATCTGCCGGTCCACCAACGGTCCAATCTGCCGGTACCGGATGGAACAGATGAACCCTTCACTCTGGAGGTTCACCGTCTTCAGCACACCGGCTGTCTCATCGTAGGTGAAGCTAACCCTCGTAGAATCATACAAGATCTCCGCCATTTTGTTCTGTCGTCGGTACTTGTAGAGAATTCTACGACCTGTTGATGTAGACGGGGATGGTTATTCTGTGTACAACACCAACATCAATTCCTAACAATATTTGTTGAATGCCAATACAGTTTTAGGGAAGTTTTCCTAAACTTTCTGAAAATGTTCTCTATTTTTTTGTGATAATAAAAAATAAAAAATGTACTTGATGACAGGCGAGACAAGGACGTTAGACACACTCAACACTCAACACAACCATAGCAGCTCTGACAGTTGTCTGACCTGTCCCTAGGTGGGCCACTCTGAGGAGCTGTCCGTCTTCGCTGTAGTCGACGGTGACCGAGGCGTTGCTCTCCGGGGGGTTGTAAATGTTGCGATAGTAGCCCAGGGAGCGGATGGTCTGCATGGTGTGACGGGCCACCGAAGGCATGGTGACAGCAGACAGGCGGTCCAACAGGTCGTAGTCAAAGATGTACTGACGCTGGCTGTGGAGCAGGAGCACCATGGACTGGAGGGAGGAGGACGGAGATGGAGGGAGGAGGAAAGGGGAGGGAAAGGAAGAGGGAGAGTGATGGGAGATGGGGGAGGAAAGGAAGAAAGAGAAATAAGAATTAATTAACTCTAATGTACATTACAAATTCAAATGGAGCGCTAAACCAGGAATTAACATTCCATTTCCTGAAAGATTTTCTCTCTTTTAATTGAGTTATCCTTGACCTCCCTCCCTCCCTCCCTCCCTCCCTCCCTCCCTCCCTCCCTCCCTCCCTCCCTCCCTCCCTCCCTCCCTCCCTCCCTCAAAACGCAGAACTCTGTTAAATGCACTCCACTGCATTAATTCTAAAGTGTTCCGTAATTATTGGCATTTGCTAGCACTCCTCTCCATTCTTCTCCTCCCAAGTGTGTGTGTGTGTGTGTGTGTGTGTGTGTGTGTGTGTGTGTGTGTGTGTGTGTGTGTGTGTGTGTGTGTGTGTGTGTGTGTGTGTGTGTGTGTGTGTGTGTGTGTGTGTGTGTGTGTGTGTGGGTGTGTGTGTGTTTGTGTGTGTTTGTGTGTGTTTGTGTGTGTGTGTGTGGAGTAGTGTAGGGTCTACCTACTAATCTCATAAAGGTAGGCACCAGCGGAAGTCACAATCACTTAGCCAAACAGCAGGTAATTAGCTACTTTGCATAGCGGCGGGGGGGGGGGGAGTGGAAGTGGATGGTTACGTCTGAAATGGCACCCTGTTCCCTATGTAGTGCAATACTTTTGACCAGGGCCCATGGGGCTGTGGCTAAAAGTACTGCACTACATAGGGAATCGGCTGTCATTTGGGGCGCAGTCGTTATGCTAGTTAGCGGATGGTTGGTCGTAATTTCAACAACAACATTTTTTACTGAAGAATGAGGCCCATAAGTAGGAAGTAGGAAGGTACGGCACAGAATAGATGAGCAGAGAGCATCTTAGTGAGTCAATAACAACAACAACTTCACTCCAGTCCCTCCAGGATTCAGATATGCATCTCTGGCTCTCTCTCTCTCTCTCTCTACAGAGGGAGTCTGCCTGGAAGATCCTTCACCTTGTCTGTCATACATGGACAGACATTACACAACCTCCCCAGGCACTGTGTTTGTGTCCCTGTGTATGTTTGTCTGTCTGTTTCTCTGTATGTATGTGTGTGTGTGTGTGTGTGTGTGTGTGTGTGTGTGTGTGTGTGTGTGTGTGTGTGTGTGTGTGTGTGTGTGTGTGTGTGTGTGTGTGTGTGTGTGTGTGTGTGTGTGTGTGTGTGTGTGTGTGTCTGTGTGGCTGTGTGTGTGTGTGGCTACTGTGGCAACATATGTTTGGCCGGGGATATTTCTCTTGCTGGTCACTCTACCAGAGCTCTTGGCTGGCAGGCAACCACTGGGTGGGTGGGTGGTGTGTGTGTTGTTGTGTGTGTTCGTTTGTGTGTGTGTGTGCAGGCAGGCAGACGACGGCCGGGTGGGAGGAAAGGTGTTGGGGGAAACCATACATATTTAATGAGCGAACAGACAAAGGCATGCACGTGTACACACACACTTTTCAGCCCTGTTTCAAACTTATACTGAACTGAAAGATTTTAATGAGTTACAGTTCATATAAGGAAATCAGTCAATTGAAATACATTTATTAGGCCCTAATCTATGGATTTTACATGACTGGGAACACAGATATGCATCTGTTGGTCACAGATACCTTCAAAAAAATTACATTTGGTCGTAAATCAGAAAACCAGTCAGTATCTGGTGTGACCACCATTTGCCTCATGCAGTGTGACATCTCCTTCCTTCTCATAGACTTGATCAGGCTGTTGACTGTGGCCTGTGGAATGTTGTCCCACATGTCTGGTGAGGATGCAGGCCATGGAAGAACTGGGACATTTTCAGCTTCCAGGAATTGTGTACAGATCCTTGCGACATGGGGCCGTGCATTATCATGCTGAAACATGAGGTGATGGTTGGCGGATGAATGGCACGACAATGGGCCTCAGTATCTCGTCACGGTATCTCTGTGCATTCAAATTGCCATCGATAAAATGCAATTGTGTTCGTTATATCTAGTTTATGCCTGCCCATACCATAACCCCACAGCCACCATGGGGCACTCTGTTCACAACGTTGACATCAGCAAACCGCCAGCCCACACGACGCCATACACATGGTCTGCGTTTGTGAGGCTGGTTGGACGTACTTCCAAATTCTCTAAAACAACGTTAGAGGGGGCTTATGGTAGAGAAATGAACATTCAATTCCCTGGCAACAGCTCTGGTGGATATTCCTGCAGTGAGCATGCCAATTGCACGCTCCCTCAAAACTTAAGACATCTGTGGCATTGTGTTGTGGGACAACATTTCTGGGATCTTTTATTTCAGCTGATGAAACATGGGACCAATACTTTACGTTTACATTTTTGTTCAGTGTAGTTTATTTGTCATTATGTAAACGTCACCTCTGTGATCGTCTCTACAGCTTGTCCTGGAAGTGAGAACGGAGAAAAGTTTCTGCTACTCTGGGGAATTAGCTTGGGATCTCTATCTCTCTCTCTGTCCCACCCTCTCTCTCTCTCTAGCCGTCCCACCGTCTATCACTCTCTCTCTGTCTTCTCTATCTCTCTCCTTCTGTACTCTCCATCTTTCTATCTCTCTCTGTTCTCTCTGTGTTGTGTCCCTGTGGCCTCCCCATGCTGTCGAAACCCCGGCTCCAGCCTCTTCCTCTCCCCTGGGTCTCGTTTCCATAACTCTGGTCTTCACTAGTCCCTCTTAAGCCATCGCTCTGTACACTAACATCCACAAACAATGTCTGTTTTATCTTCCTGCTGTTGCTCTCTCTCTCCCCTCGCTCTCTTTGTCTCTCCCTCTCTATATATCCCTTACTACCTAAAGGGAATATGGTCCTTTTATAGAGCCTGTGCAGACTCCCTTGTATATTTTTCAAAGCATCTTTCCTGTTTTGACACTCATAGCTTTCAAGGGGCCTTCAATTACTTTTGTGGCTTTTATTTTTATTTTTCACTGTTTTCATCTTCAGAAAATAACCTTGTGTTTTGTGTGCTGACAATGAAAATAGACGACTATTCCCACCACTAATCCTTTTATAACAGGAGATGCACCGGTCTTTACAGATTTGAACAGCTCGTCTATGGTTAAAGAGGGACAGAAAGTGGTTGTGTTGGTGTGTGTGGGTGTATGGGTAAAGCTTATTGGGCGTGCACAGGGGAGAATCACCGTGTAGTTAGCAGCTGATGCTTTAATGCCAGGGTGTAGGAACAGTGCGCTTCGGCACACAGCGGAGTGGAGTTTAAGAGTGACATTCTGACAGCAAACAAGCGGCGCTGCGTTTGACATTGACCATATCGGTTCAGCTACTCACCAAAAGACTAGTTGGAATGCAATAGATCGGTGATGCAAGTGCATTCACACTAAGTCCTCAACTATTTTTTCACATTGTTTTTGCACTGCCAATATGGGGTGTTTGCTGGTGTTGCTGATCATGGCACCAGAGTGTGTGTATGCGTGTGTGGGTGTGAGTTTTTCAACTGGCAGCACGTTCCTCAACTGGCAGCACGTTTTCTGAGCAAAAAATATATATACAGTGGGGAGAACAAGTATTTGATACACTGCCGATTTTGAAGGTTTTCCTACTTACAAAGCATGTAGAGGTCTGTAATTTTTATCATAGGTACACTTCAACTGTGAGAGACGGAATCTAAAACAAAAATCCAGAAAATCACATTGTATGATTTTTAAGTAATTAATTTGCATTTTATTGCATGACATAAGTATTTGATACATCAGAAAAGCAGAACTTAATATTTGGTACAGAAACCTTTGTTTGCAATTACAAAGATCATACGTTTCCTGTAGTTATTGACCAGGTTTGCACACACTGCAGCAGGGATTTTGGCCCACTCCTCCATACATACCTTCTCCAGATCCTTCAGGTTTCGGGGCTGTCGGTGGGCAATACGGACGTTCAGCTCCCTCCAAAGATTTTCTATTGGGTTCAGGTCTGGAGACTGGCTAGGCCACTCCAGGACCTTGAGATGCTTCTTACGGAGCCACTCCTTAGTTGCCCTGGCTGTGTGTTTCGGGTCGTTGTCATGCTGGAAGATCCAGCCACGACCCATCTTCAATGCTCTTACTGAGGGAAGGAGGTTTTTGGCCAAGATCTCGCGATACATGGCCCCATCCATCCTCCCCTCAATACGGTGCAGTCGTCCTGTCCCCTTTGCAGAAAAGCATCCCCAAAGAATTATGTTTCCACCTCCATGCTTCACGGTTGGGAGGGTGTTCTTGGGGTTGTACTCAACCTTCTTCTTCCTCCAAACACGGCGAGTGGAGTTTAGACCAAAAAGCTCTATTTTTGTCTCATCAGACCACATGACCTTCTCCCATTCCTCCTCTGGATCATCCAGATGGTCATTGGCAAACTTCAGACGGGCCTGGACATGCGCTGGCTTGAGCAGGGGGACCTTGCGTGCGCTGCAGGATTTCAATCCATGACAGCGTAGTGTGTTACTAATGGTTTTCTTTGAGACTGTGGTCCCAGCTCTCTTCAGGTCATTGACCAGGTCCTGCCGTGTAGTTCTGGGCTGATCCCTCACCTTCCTTATGATCATTGATGCCCCACGAGGTGAGATCTTGCATGGAGCCCCAGACCGAGGGTGATTGACCGTCATCTTGAACATCTTCCATTTTCTAATAATTGCGCCAACAGTTGTTGCCTTCTCACCAAGCTGCTTGCCTATTGTCCTGTAGCCCATCCCAGCCTTGTGCAGGTCTACAATTTTATCCCTGATGTCCTTACACAGCTCTCTGGTCTTGGCCATTGTGGAGAGATTGGAGTCTGTTTGATTGAGTGTGTGTACAGGTGTCTTTTATACAGGTAACAAGTTCAAACAGGTGCAGTTAATACAGGTAATGAGTGGAGAACAGGAGGGCTTCTAAAAGAAAAACTAACAGGTCTGTGAGAGCCGGAATTCTTACTGGTTGGTAGGTGATCAAATACTTATGTCACGCAATAAAATGCAATTGAATTACTTAAAAATCATACAATGTGATTTTCTGGATTTTTGTTTTAGATTCCGTCTCTCACAGTTGAAGTGTACCTATGATAAAAATTACAGACGTCTACATGCTTTGGAAGTAGGAAAACCTTCAAAATCGGCAGTGTATCAAATACTTGTTCTCCCCACTGTATATATTTTATTGTTGGAATTTTTATTGTTGGAAATAAAAGAGAGTAAAAACACCAGGAAATAAGCTCCAAGTGATTTTAATTTAAGAAATCTGTTCCCAAGTATTCCCACGCATAATAGAGAGAAACGTGATCGTATATAAATGTAGGCAATGTTTGAAATGATTATGTTTTAGTTAAACATTATATCTGTTTGGGCTTCTTGCAGTCAATTTGTCCACAAATGATTTGTAATTATGTTCCGGCCACCTGACCATCCGGTCCAGAAATTGGCCCGCGGCTGATTCTAGTTGATGATCTTTCCTCTAGTTCCTACCTTATCCAGGTATGTAAAACTCCAGGTCTTTCCATCGGCGAACACTCGGGACACAATCCTCCCTTGACCATCGTACTCCACCCTCTCTGTGGTGGGACCCCTCTGTAGGCTGGTCACCTGCCCCGTGCTGGAGTAGGTAAGGTTGACTGACAGCAGCTTACTGCTGGGGACCCACAGAGTAGGGTGGCCCTGGGTGTCATACACGATCTTCAGCAGGAACTTCCTGTGGTCGTCGTAGATCTTTTCTGTCCGGAGAGTTCGGTCGTAATCCACAGAGAGAAGGTTTCTGCCATTCACCTTTAGAGAACAGAAGAAGGGTTGGACAGTTTTAACTTAAATATTGTACAAATCCAATAAAAAGGTTCGCAGTCTAAGGAGTAATGTGTATTAACAATACATTATTTCGACTTTATTCAGATTTGGACAGATTGTTGAACTTTTAAAACAAAAAACTAGCAAACACACAGGGGAAATTATGAAACTGTGAACTGAACCGGCTTTCAAAGTCAATTCCCGACCCAGAAGCGCTATTTATCGCCTCCCAATGACTCCGCTGTTTGTTTAAACCGCTGTTTACCGTGATCGATTCTCAAGAGCGACACTAAATTCATTTAAGGGATTATTAGCATTCGATTAGCCGTTATTGTGAAGGGAGTTTCATTAAAGTGAGAGACTGGCTGGCGTGTGTTCAAACTCTTGCTTTTGACTGCTTTCATAACTTAGCCCCTCTAGGAATTCAGCGAGGTGGAGAGACAGAGAGAATGAGAGAGAACCAGAGTGGCCGAGAGAGAGAAAGAGAGCGAGAGAGTGAGAATGAGAATAATATTGTGATGGTAACCATGCAGAGTCTCTCTCTCAGCCTATTGGGAGCTGAGACTCATTTGAAGATGACAGGGGCCTTCGGAATGCCGCTGAGACACACCGAGACACTAGCCAACAGAACGTGACCCCGGCCTCAATTTATTTCCCATAAGAAAGCATGTCATTTCCTGCTGGGATGGATGCCGTGGGGACACCCACCTAGCCTACCTGCCCGCCCCCCCTTCAGGTTTTCATGTTGCCAGCAAAACGAGGGAACGAGAAAAAGAACGAGGGAAAAAAACGGCGGATGGATGTCAATATGGCCTTCATGTTTTTTTTGTAAGCGAAGGCCCCTGATTCCTCCTGGACATTCTTCGGTAATGAGACGAGGAGGCTGAGATCCAGACAGAAACGGGATGAGTCCCAAATGCCACCCTCTTCTCTACGTAGTGCATATACAGTGTCCCTATGGGTCTTGGTCAAAAGTAGTGCACTATATAGGGAATAGGGTGCCATTTTGGGATATACAGAGAGCAGTCTATGGAGAGAGAGATGAGGACAGACACTAGGAGGAGGAGTGGTTAATACCTCGGAGACCAGCCCTCTTCTCTGACAGAGGGAACGGCTCAGAATATGCAACCCCACCAATAGATGTAGCAGGAAGTGTGTGTTTGTGTCGTTGTGTGTCCCATCCATGTGTGTGTCCCATTAGCTTTAGTTCACATACAGGAGGCATCAGATATGGGAATTAGGGAATTAACCCATGGCGAGTCAGCAGGAAAACAAAAGTACACCTTTTCCTTTGTTGGATAGATGGTAATGAATTACAGATATTGTCTTTGATGTTGGAGGAGACAAAACGTTGCGGCAATAACACATCGTCGTCCCTCGCTGACCGCTGACAAACTGTCACTAATTTGAGCCGTTTAGATGGTGATAACGAGGAGACGGAAACGTTGACAATGAACCGAAGACTATTTGATATGGAAAATAGTCTCACTTTCTTTCAGTGGTTAAATCCATATCGTAGTTAGCGACAAACCTCGACCAAGACCCGTCCTATATTGTAGCCTACGTTTGAATGATGTCGTGGTAAAAACGAGAAGGAAGCCAAAGATCTGACTAAATCATCTCCGAGGGAAGAGAGAGGCTGTGAAACCCCAACTGTTAGAATCCACATAAGAAACCCCTAGACAGGTAGTAATGATGTTTTAACCAGCTATGCCCGCTGGGAAGTGTGTGAAAGGTGCCAAGCTGTCACAGCAAAAAAAGGAAAAAAGGAACCCCCGACCTCCACATCTGCCTACAAAACAAAATGTCAGCTCCTCTCATAAGCCTTATGCCTAACCCTAAATCCAGACAAAATACCTCATTTACCTCTTATATTTTGACGATATAGCTAATTGACTTTTGCAGCTTAAACAAAACAACAATCAAACTAAAATGGCCGCCACTCTCCATCATCCTCCCTTCTCACCCTGAGCTTCCTTCCGAACACGATGACTTTCCCCCGGGTCTGCTCTTTGCGGAAGCGCCACTCCACCAGGTTCTGCCCGTTCTCCCCGGGCAGCGTCATGTTCCTCCGTGCCACCGTGGGGTTGGCAGCGCCCGCCAGGATGTGGGGCTCCGTCTGGTAGTGTGTGTCCATCCCGTTGGCATAGATCACCCTCAGAGAGTGGTCGTAGCCCACCTGGTAGCTGTTCCTTAGTTGGTCTGTGGTGGAGAGAAAGTTTAAGTTCCACGAAGACAATAACAAAGATTATAAACTGGGTGGTTGAATGTTGATTGGCTGACAGCCGTGGTATATCAGACCGTATACCACGGGTACGACAAAACATTTATTTTTCATGCTCTAATTACGTTGGTAAGCAGTTTATAATAGCAATAAGGCACCTTGGGGTTTGTGGTACATTGCCAATATACCACGGCTAAGGGTTGTATCCAGGCACTCCACGTTGCGTCATGTGTAAGAACAGCGTGGTATAGCCGTGGTATATTGGTCATATACCACACCCCCTCGGACCTTATTGCTTAAATATGCAACATCTGATTTCAGATTTGAGAACCCCATTCTCCCCTTCTGTTTTATAAAGGATGGAAGATTCCTATGTTGGGTCTGCATTCTCTCCTCTCCTCTCCTTTCCTGTCCTCCTCTCCTTTCCTGTCCTCCTCTCCTGTCCTTTCCTCTCCTCTCCTCTCCCTTGCTCTCCTCCTTTCCTCTCCATTGCTCTCCTCTCCTTTGCTCTCCTCCTCTCATCTCCTTTGCTCTCCTCCTCTCCTCTCCTTTCTTCTCCTCTCCTCTCCTCTCCTTTCCTCTCCTCTCCTCTCCTGTCCTCTCCTCTTTTCCTCTCCTCTCCTCCTTTCCTCTCCTCTCCTTTCCTCTCTTCTGCTCTCTTTTCTCCTATCCTTTCCTATCCTATCTCCTTTCCTATCCTCTGCTCTCCTCCTCTCCTTTCCTCTAATCTAATTTCCTCTCCTTTCCTCTCCTATAATTTCCTCTCCTCTCTTCTCTTATTTGATCTCCTCTCCTCTCTTCTCTTCTCCTCTCCTCTCTTCTCCTCTCCTGTCCTCTCTTCTCCTCTCCTCTCTTCTCCTCCCCTCTCCTCTCTTCTCTTCTCCTCCCCTGTCCTCTCTTCTCCTCTCCTCTCTTCTCCTCTCTTCTCTTCTCTTCCCCTCTCCTATCCTCTCCTCTCCTCTCCTTTCCTTTCCTCTCCTCTTCTCTCCTCCTCTTTCCTGTCCTGTCCTCTCCTCTCCTCTTTTCCTCTCCTCTTTTCCTCTCCTCTCCTTTCCTCTCTTCTGCTCTCTTTTCTCCTATCATTTCCTCTTCTCTCTCCTTTCCTATCCTCTGCTCTCCTCCTCTCCTTTCCTCTAATCTAATTTCCTCTCCTTTCCTCTCCTATAATTTCCTCTCCTCTCTTCTCTTATTTTATCTCCTCTCCTCTCTTCTCTTCTCCTCCCCTGTCCTCTCTTCTCCTCTCCTCTCTTCTCTTCTCCTCCCCTCTCCTCTCTTCTCCTCTCCTCTCTTCTCCTCCCCTGTCCTCTCCTCTCTTCTCCTCTCTTCTCTTCTCCTCCCCTGTCCTCTCTTCTCCTCTCCTCTCTTCTCTTCTCCTCCCCTCCCCTCTCTTCTCTTCTCCTCCCCTGTCCTCTCTTCTCCTCCCCTGTCCTCTCTTCTCCTCTCTTCTCCTCCCCTGTCCTCTCTTCTCCTCCCCTGTCCTCTCTTCTCCTCCCCTGTCCTCTCTTCTCCTCCCCTGTCCTCTCTTCTCCTCTCCTCTCTTCTCCTCTCCTCTCTTCTCCTCTCCTCTCTTCTCCTCCCCTCTCCTCTCTTCTCCTCCCCTCTCTTCTCTTCTCATCCCCTCTCTTCTCCTCCCCTCTCCTCCTCCCCTCTCCTCTCTTCTCCTCTCCTCTCTTCTCCACTCCTCTGTCTACAAACAGACAGTTACTGTTGTATGATTAAGTATATTGATCTCTGAGCTGTCTTTATTTTATGACCTCTTTAATAATGAAAGGGGATCAGGGATTAATGCCCATTGAGTAATTGGTGAAGTCATTAGTATTGTGTTGACGTTCGACTAATCAATGCTGTTGGTTATCAACGTGGCTCATTAAAATTCATGACTGGTATTCACAAAGTTGAGACACACACTCACACAGACATGTGTAAACACACGCACACGCACACACACACACACACACACACACACACACACACACACACACACACACACACACACACACACACACACACCTCCCCACCTCTACTTACCCTGGACCAGTGTGTAGAAGGAGTCGATGGAGGAGAGGTTAGTGGTGATGCTGACGTCCTCGTCGCGGCCGGATGTCTCGATGTCCACCGTGATGGCCCCGGTCATGTCCCCGTGTAGGTTGGTCACCACTCCCGTAGGGAACGTCACGTTGGTTAGACGACCTTCACTGTCATAACTGGAGGGGAGGGAGAAAGAGAGAAAGAAAGAAAGAAATAAATAAAAGGGAAGAAGAGAAAGAGAGAGGGAGAGAAGACAGAGAGAGAGGAGAGAAGACAGAGAGATGGAGAGAGAGGAGAGAAGACAGAGCGAGAGGAGAGAAGATAGAGAGATGGAGAGAGAGGAGAGAAGACAGAGCGAGAGGAGAGAAGACAGAGAGATGGAGAGAGAGGAGAGAAGACAGAGCGAGAGGAGAGAAGACAGAGAGAGGGAGAGAGAGGGGAGAAGACAGAGAGAGGGAGAGAGAGGAGAGAAGAGAGAGGGAGAGAGAGGGGAGAAGACAGAGAGAGGGAGAGAGAGGAGAGAAGAGAGAGGGAGAGAGAGGGGAGAAGATAGGGAGAGAGAGGGGAGAAGGTAGAGAGAGAGGAGAGAAGAGAGAGGGAGAGAGAGGGGAGAAGATAGGGAGAGAGAGGGGAGAAGAGAGAGAGAGAGGAGAGAAAATAGAGAGAGGAAGAGAGAAGGGAGAAGAGAGAGGGAGAGAGAGGAGAGAAGAGAGAGGGGAGAAGATAGAGAGAGAGAGTGGAGAAGATAGGGAGAGAGAGGAGAGAAGATAGAGAGATGAAGAGAGAGGAGAGAAGACAGAGAAAGGGAGAGAGAGGAGAGAAGACAGAGAGAGGGAGAGAGAGGGGAGAAGACAGAGAGAGAGGAGAGAAGACAGAGAGAGAGGAGAGAAGATAGAGAGATGAAGAGAGAGGAGAGAAGACAGAGAAAGGGAGAGAGAGGAGAGAAGACAGAGAGAGGGAGAGAGAGGGGAGAAGACAGAGGGGAGAAAGCAGAGGGAGAGAGAGAGAGGGGAGAAGACAGAGAAAGGGAGAGAGAGGAGAGAGGGGAGAGGGGAGAGAGACATAGGGAGGGAGAGAGAAGGGAGAAGACAGAGGGAGAGAGAGGGGAGAAGACAGAGAAAGAGAGCGAGGGGAGAATACAGAGGAGAGAGAGGGGAGAGAGAGGGAACGAGAGAGAGGGGAGAAGACAGAGGGAGCGAGAAAGAGGGGAGAAGACAGAGGGAGGGAGAGAGAGGGGAGAAGACAGAGGGAGGGAGAGAGAGGGGAGAAGACAGAGGGAGGGAGAGAGAGGGGAGAAAAATAGGAAAATATATATGGAATTGTTTTAAGAATGTCATACCAAGAAACATTTTGCTATTTGATTTTGAATTTTAAGACCCCTTGAAGTAGACCCCTTGAAGAGTTAGCAGGTAGCAGGTTGAGGGGACGATGTATGAATGGCTGCTGGTTTGTACGAGGGGATAGGGATCAGGGTTTGGGTTCAGACTCAGAGGCAGTCTTTTTGGCAAGGGCTCTGTGGTAAAAGTTTGGGGCTATAGAAGCTTTATCGTGGATCACACTGGCCTAGCTGACTAGGGCCTTTGCTGTCCCATTATGGCTGGGAGTCTATTTTGGTGCCTGGAGGCAGTGTCAGCGTGTGTGTGTGTGTGTGTGTGTGTGTGTGTGTGTGTGTCTGAGCTAGCCTACTATCACATTTAGCGAGAGATGTAGTGACAGCCCTGTGTCTGCTGGTGTATGTCTGCTCTGGGAGTAACACGCACTTTGTGACTCTCTGTCTCGCACTCTTCTCTCTCTCCTCTCTCTGTTCTCCCACTCTCTCTTTCCCTCCATTTTTACATATTTCCTCCATGGTGACAGTGGGTGTGGCTCCCAGATGAGCTCCACTCCAAGCATGACACACACACACACACACACACACACACACACACACACACACACACACACACACACACACACACACACACACACACACACACACACACACACACACACACACACACACACACACACACACACACACACACACACACTGCATAATTTACAACTATTCCTCCATGTGTTGGAACGTGGTGCAAGTACAAGGTGAAACGGAACGGAAAGTTTTATATAAAGATTTCCCCTGAGTTGTGTGGCGTGTGTGTATGTGTGTGTATGTGTGTGTTTGGGAGTGTGTGTATGTGTGTGTGTGACAGGGTTTTGCTGAGCAGGCATTGTTCAGCCCCTGCCTTACTGATACTGATCAGATGGAAGTACAGAAAAGATGGCTGCTGGCTCTATAGTATACACACAGCCAATCACTAGAAGATATAGGATGATGAAGGACATCTTCATGTTGTCAGAGTTAGGACTTAAGGGACAAGGGACACTTCCTTACACAGTCTGAGGGTACAACAGAGGGATGTAGACTTCTCTTATAGCAGCGTTCTCAAACACAACCAGTGGGGCAGTCAGATAGTCAGTCAGTCAGATAGTCAGTCAGATAGTCAGTCAGATAGTCAGTCAGATAGTCAGTCTGCGAGTCAGTCAGATAGTCAGTCTGCGAGTCAGTCAGATAGTCAGTCAGCGAGTCAGTCAGATAGTCAGTCAGAGAGTCAGATAGTCAGTCAGAGAGTCAGTCAGAGAGTCAGATAGTCAGTCAGAGAGTCAGTCAAATAGTCAGTCAGATAGTCAGTCAGCGAGTCAGTCAGATAGTCAGTCAGAGAGTCAGATAGTCAGTCAGAGAGTCAGTCAGAGAGTCAGATAGTCAGTCAGAGAGTCAGTCAAATAGTCAGTCAGATAGTCAGTCAGAGAGTCAGTCAGATAGTCAGTCAGAGAGTCAGATAGTCAGTCAGAGAGTCAGTCAGATAGTCAGATAGTCAGTCAGAGAGTCAGTCAGATAGTCAGATAGTCAGTCAGAGAGTCAGTCAGATAGTCAGTCAGATAGCAAGTCAGTCAGATAGTCAGTCAGAGAGTCAGACAGAGAGTCAGTCAGATAGTCAGATAGTCAGTCAGAGAGTCAGTCAGATAGTCAGTCAGTCAGTCAGATAGTCAGATAGTCAGTCAGATAGCCAGTCAATCAGATAGTCAGATAGTCAGTCAGATAGTCAGTCAGTCAGATAGTCAATCAGATAGTCAATCAGATAGTCAGTCAGATAGTCAGTCAGATAGTCAATCAGATAGTCAATCAGATAGTCAGTCAGACAGTCATTCAGATAGTCAGTCAGAATGGGGCCCCAAGTCTTTGCTGGTCAGTAAGTACTACTTACTCATAGAAGGTGGTCCATCCTATCTGTATGGTCTTGGTGGCGAGCAGCCCACTGTTGCCGTGGTAGGTGAACAGCACCAGCTCTTGTCCCTGGGCCGTCAGTGTCTTCAACCCGCCATTGGTCCCGATTGTCAGCCAGATCACCTGGTTGTCCGGGGCAACGATCCGCACCGGCATCCGGTTGGGGTCGCGGCGGATCCTCAAGGTGTTGCCACTACTATCTGTCACCGCTGTAACGTCCTCCTCGTTGCTATAGCTGAAGTTGTACTTGTAGTCACCGGTGACGAGAGACATGGTGAACTGGTGGGTTCCGTTGGAATCAAACACGTAGAGCTCCTGGGACGACGGCGAGGCCACCTCGAAGGAGCCCGGGCCGGAAACGGTGGCGCCCGATGGCGGTTGGTTGCGGCGGACGGCGCGGATGCGGATGTTGCCCAGGTCGGCCACGTAGAGCGTACCGTCGGGCGAGACGACAAGCGAGGAGGGCGAGTTGAGGCGGGCGTCTTTGGCGTAGCCGTCGCCCGTCTGGTAGCAGTCGCAGTTGGCGTCGTTCTTGCAGTCGCAGTCGGACAGAGCTCCGGCCAAGGGCGTGATCTCGCCGTCCGTGGACACCTACATGTACATGTAAAGTTGAATCATTTAGCAGATGCTCTTATCCAGAGACACTTACAATCAGTGCAACGAGGGTAAAAAACAATGACATAACAATCATTGAAAGGTATTCAAAATAGGCGCCGTCCGCAAAAACAGTTTCAGCAAGAACGACAAATACAACAGTATGTTGTTCTTGGTCTCCCCCCCCCCCCCCCCCCCTTCGTTTGCATCTCATGACATGTTATTGTACTATATTATAATACTATATGACCTGGCGGATGCGATGCATCTTCTTCTCATCAGTCTCGGCGATGTAGAGCACGCCACTGTAGGAGAGGGCGATGGCAGCAGCTCCCTCCAGCATGGTCTGCACCGCCCGCTTGCCCAGCGTGTATTCTATACCTGGCACCTGGCAGTGCATGGGACGTCCCGCCACGATGCGCACCTGTTGGTACACAGCAACAACACTAGTCAAAGAGGTGACCAGTATCTTGGCGAAGGCTTATTCAGCCCCAATGTGTCAGTGCATCCTTCCATCTCGCCTTACCCATCATGCATTGTTCCCACTACCAGCATGAACGTATTTGTGTATGTAATAGAAGTGTTCCTAAGCGGGAGTGTGATGGTCACCTGTCTGTTCTCAGTGATCTGCAGCACCACATTGTTGTCCAGGACATAGATGGAATTATCCATGGGGTTGATGGCCAGGGCTGTGGGCCACTCCAGACGAACCTACAGCAGAGCAGAGATTTGATTAGATTTATTAGGATCCTCATTATCCGACGCCAATGGTGACAGCTAGCCTTACTGGGGTCTGACACGTAACCAAAAAGACATTACAGACCCAAAAACATTAAACAATTTACATCCACTTAAAGGAGAAGAAAATAAATCAAACAGAACCTTTATTAGCCTCAAGGGGTGAAAACTATTCGCAAAAGTTCCGTAAAGATGACAGAAACAAACAAATCCAACCACAAACACAGAACAGATGAGATGTGAGTCTAGTGCTGCTTTGCACCCCTCCGGCCCCACTCTACCCCCTCCTTCCACCCCTCTACCCCCTCCTCCCCCCTCTGAGCGTCTGGCTGGGACACTGATGAAGAAGGATCCTTTACTTCTCAGGACTTATACATTGTGTGCTTCACTCTGATTCAATTTAAATCAGCCACCGGGTCATTTATTATATTTTAAGACAAACACACACACGCACACACACACACGCACGCACGCACACGCACACACACACACACACACACAGACTGGCGTGCACACACACATGCGCACACAGACACACACACTCTGCGAATTGATGCGTTCCCTCATCGCCTGAGGGAAGCAACTCTCTGCTGGCAAAACAAAGAGGAGAGAGAAAGAGAGACGTAAACGTTAACGTTTTATTGTCTAAACGAGACTTCTCTCTCATTCTCTTTCTACCTGTAGAGGAGCAGGGTATGCAGGCGGACAAAAGGGTATGCAGGCCCCCCAGCCCACCCCCCCACCCCCAAAAACACACACACTTCTGCACCATCAGTGTTGTAGAGCTCCGGGCACAGCGGTAGTTAGGGACCTGTCGTCTTCACCCCACCCCCGACCCTGAGTGACCTGGCAGGTTAAGCACCTCAGCAGAGGACCATTAAAAGGTAATGATGCTTTTAGCCTTCTGCTTGACCACATGGAAGCTCTTCCCTGCCAGTTACAGACCATACATTATACATGGGTAAAGCTGCACTATAAAGAGCCACTATTTGGGCACTTGGTACCATGCAGCGACTGGAAGACAGACGGTGTTTCTTCCTTCGCCTCTCAAAGTGCTACAAATACTTAACCCCTGCTTTTCCCCCTGTGGAAATGGAAGTGGAGGAAAGTTGAGGAAAATGAAATGACAACAGAGCGTTCCTGTCTATTCAGATGCACAAAAACATCCGTTGGAAGCCACTGCAGCGCACGGCGGAGTTCAATCGTCAACTTCTCAACATAGCTCCTGGAGAGAGAGAGTTGGAGAGAGAGAGTTGGAGAGAGAGTTGGAGAGAGAGAGTTGGAGAGAGAGAGAGATGGAGAGAGAGTTGGACAGAGAGAGTTGGAGAGAGAGAGCTGGAGAGAGAGAGCTGGAGAGAGAGAGTTGGAGAGAGAGAGTTGGAGAGAGAGCTGGAGAGAGAGAGTTGGAGAGAGAGAGCTGGAGAGAGAGAGTTGGAGAGAGAGAGTTGGAGAGAGAGAGAGCTGGAGAGAGAGAGCTGGAGAGAGAGTTGGAGAGAGAGAGTTTGAGAGAGAGAGCTGGAGAGAGAGAGTTGGAGAGAGAGAGCTGGAGAGAGAGTTGGAGAGAGAGAGTTGGAGAGAGAGAGCTGGAGAGAGAGAGCTGGAGAGAGAGCTGGAGAGAGAGAGCTGGAGAGAGAGAGCTGGAGAGAGAGAGCTGGAGAGAGAGAGCTGGAGAGAGAGAGTGTTATAGCCTTGAAAGCACTGAGGCAAGAGATGTCGGGGACTCACCTCTCTACAGTACAGTATGTGTATGGGAACATTTTATTTCATACCCCCGCCATGTTGAGGTGACAGTGGTTGGAGGTTGCAGTGTAACGCGTGGATGTGTTTCTGCTGCCTGTTTTAACTGACACAGAGCTGTCTTCAGTTTGTTTTTGCTCCATTGAGTCCCAGGCTGCTTCCCGAATGGCACCCTATTCCCTATTTAGTGCACTATCTAGGGAATAAGGTGCCATTTGGGACACGGGCATACTTCTTCTCCCTCTCTGGCTGGCTGCGCTACACTGTGTCTCTTCCCCATTCTTCCCCCCGGACACAAGGGTACTGCATATATGTTCCTCTCTGAATAACTCAACTCTGTGTTTCTCTCTCTCTTTGTCACTGGGGACTCTCTCCCTCGCTCTGTGATTTTGACCGTGCAGAGGAGAAGAGGATGAGAAGGAGGAGGAGTGAGTCCAAAGAAGAAAGGAAGAGAGGGATGGAGAGATGGAGAAGAATGATCTGAGCGAATCTGTCTCTGGGATTTAACGGTCTGTTTTGAGAGACGGGGAATCGGGGGAAGTGAGGTGTAGCTCAGGGCGCGCGCGCGCGCGCACACACACACACACACACACACACACACACACACACACACACACACACACACACACACACACACACACACACACACACACACACACACACACACACACACACACACACACACACACACACACAGATCTAGCTAGCAGTGGAAGGCACAGGGGACTCAGAGACAACACAACAAATACCTGACTTGCCCACACTGGTTATGCATTACATTAGTTCAGCACACTGTCAATATACTGTCAGTCAGAAAAGTGACATTCTCTTGGGCTCTCAGTTTGGCAACAAACATCAACGAAACTACCACCATCTAGACAGCACCATTAGTAGCCTATCACTCAAGATAACCCACTTCAGTGCTTCCCTAAAGCTCAAAATAGCCCATTCTGATTGGATAATCCAGGAGAAGCGCCTAGTAAGACCTCCAATAGGGGAGGCCACTTTCAGGAACAGTATTATGATTGACACATCCTATTCCCTCATAATCCTCAGATGATTGCTGTCTTTCAACAATAAAGTGAGATCCAAACTGGACCCTGAAATACCTGGAGTTGGATTTGGCCCTTATGAAGAGCTGAAGCTGAGGGCCATAGTGCTGTCTGGGGTTGGGGTCAGTTCCATTTCAATTTGGCAATTCAGGAAGTGAACAACTGTAAAACTTCAATTAGACGCAGTTTCAAATGATCACCTGTCCCTTTTAATAGCTGAGCAACTGCACACATTTCAGCAAATACAAGCCTGTTTCAAATACAAGCCTGTTTCAAATACAAGCCTGTTTCAAATAAACGCCGGGTCGAAATGAATTGTTTATGAGGTTACCATGAATTACCATGAATTGTTTACAAGGTTTAATGTTTGATTTGTTACATTGAATAATTCAGTAATGACTCGAACAATTATGACAATCATCAGTTTATATTGCCAATAAGAAACTGCTAGCCATTGGCTGCTAACAGCTGAGAACTGCTAGCCCTTGGCTGCTAACAGCTGAGAACTGCTAGCCATTGGCTGCTAACAGCTGAGAACTGCTAGCCCTTGGCTGCTAACAGCTGAGAACTGCTAGCCATTGGCTGCTAACAGCTGAGAACTGCTAGCCCTTGGCTGCTAACAGCTGAGAACTGCTAGCCATTGGCTGCTAACAGCTGAGAACTGCTAGCCATTGGCTGCTAACAGCTGAGAACTGCTATCCATTGGCTGCTAACAGCTGAGAACTGCTAGCTAACTGGCAAGCACAAACACAGTCAAGAGCCCTAGAAATCGGCAGAACCGACGAAAATGCACAAGGAAAAGTCTTAAACGTTTTTTTTTTTAGGTATAATGAGACCAAAGAAACGTGACACAGTGTGTAAATGATAACACATTAGTGCAGGAAATGTGCAAATGAGCAAAAGCGGTGAGCACTAAGGAAATAGACTCAAACAAAAGCCTGTTTCTAATAAGCACCTGTTGTTTTTAGTGATTTAAGCAAATGAACACCCAGGCTATTACGTTTTAGAGTCAACATTAAACTTTTCTCATTGTGCCATTTCAGTTTACTTCCTGAATTGGTTGAATTGAAATGGAATCGTCCCCAACCCTGGCACTGTACCCTACTCCATAGGGCTGAGTTCAGCTGTGTTGGTTGACTGGGGGCAGGTTTGGGGTATAGGGAGCGGCCAGCAGGGGGAGCTTAAGGCCTTTAATAGGCGGCACTGCCACTCAGTAGGGGAGAACACAACACACACTGGCTGGTTCTCCCAGATGAGACAACACCCCTGTCAATATTAGCCAGCCACAGCATCTACTACAGTCTACATCACAGAGGCTATATGGACTGAGTGTATATTGCCAAATTAGCACTTTCATGGTTTCAAAATGCTTGATATAGTAAGGGTGACAGAACCATGTTTGTATATGTATGGCTCTGAACGATGACTCAGGGCCGCCATTAAGATAAAGTGAGTCCAGCAAACACTGGCGGTTTGGTGTGTGTTCGTGTTCAGGTGGATGTCCCTGTGTGTATGTGACCCACCTGTCTGATGTGCATGCTGGTGTCACAGGTCAGGGGTCGTGCTGAGGTGAGGTCGTTGGAGCCCAACAGGGTGGAGATGATCCCGTTACGATCCACCTTCCTGATCATGGTCCCGTCTACGAAGTAGATGTACCCGTTCTTATCTACCGTAATACCTGGAGTAGCGGGACAGAGAGGGAAAATGATGAGAGGTAAGATGTAGATGTACCAATTATTATCTACCGTAATACCTGGACTAGTGGGACAGAGGGAAAGGAAGGAGATTTAGTAGAAGTAGATGTACTTGTTCCCATCTACCGTAATACCTGGAGTAGAAGCAGAGAGATGGAGACTGAGATATTTGCACGTACACATACCTGTGTACGTGCACATTCACACAGACATACTATACGCACATACACACACACCCATGCACACGCACACAGCACCCGCCAGCCTGTGTATGTACAACGAGTGTGTGTGTATGAGTGTGGCTTGGGTATTTTTCAGGTCACTGCAGAAGGAAGCACCCTGTGAATAATTCACATTTTGATGTCTAGTAGTGAATTATTTCACAGGGCAGAAGAGGAAGGGAGGTAGGGAGGTGGGAAAATAATTAATTTTCAGCGCCGTCTCTGCATTTTAAAACCACCCCAAAATAAGAACAATAGAATATTTGGGGGACGGGAGCCTAGAAGAGGAAGGGAAGAAGACACCCATGTTTCTGGTGGGAGGGAAGGATGGAAGGATGGAAGGAGGGAGGGAGGGAGGGAGGGAGGGAGGGGGAGGGAGGGAGGGAGAGAGAGAGAGGGAGGGAAGGATGGAAGGAGGGAGGGAGGGAGGAGCAGGGGGGTTAGTTAATCTGCACTTCACATCCAAATGGATGAGAAACCGACTGTTGCTATGGTTGCGACAACAGCGGCTAAAAGCAACTTCTCTCCCCCCTTTCTCCTGTGTGTGCATCTGAGGAGGGTTCGAGCTCCTGAGGCGGTGTGTGTACCTGCTCCACTGCTGATCCGGTAGGGAGGGGGAGGAGGGGGGGTGAAGGGAAAGAGGGATGGGGAGGGGGAGGACAGAAAGAAGGGATGGGAGAGGAGGGGTGTTTAAGCCCCTTGCCGCATTCCGCCATGACCTGCAAGCTAATCAAAGGAGAGACAGATGAAGAGAGGAGGAGGATGGGATGAGAGGAGAGAAGAGAGAGAGAAGGATAGAAGAGAGGGAGGCGGTGATAAGAGATGCTGAGTGGAGAGGGTGGGATGAAAAGGGAGAATAGGAGAGGAGTGGCAAGGCTGAGAGGCGGCATGTTGGAAATGAAAACACCCTCTCTTCTCTCCATCCCTCTCTCTTCTCTCCATCCCTCTCTCTTCTCTCCATCCCTCTCTTCTCTCCATCCCTCTCTCTTCTCTCCATCTCTCTCTCTTCTCTCCATCCCTCTCTTCTCTCCATCCATCTCTCTTCTCTCCATCCCTCTCTCTTCTCTCCATCCCCCTCTCTTCTCTCCATCCCTCTCTCTTCTCTCAATCCCCCTCTCTTCTCTCCATCCCTCTCTCTTCTCTCCATCCCTCTCTCTTCTCTCCATCCCCCTCTCTTCTCTCCATCCCTCTCTCTTCTCTCCATCCATATCTCTTCTCTCCACCCCTCTCTTCTCTCCATCCCTCTCTCTTCTCTCCATCCATCTCTCTTCTCTACATCCCCCTCTCTTCTCTCCATCCCTCTCTCTTCTCTCCACCCCCCTCTCTTCTCTCCATCCCTCTCTCTTCTCTCCATCCCTCTCTCTTCTCTCCATCCCTCTCTCTTCTCTCCATCCCCCTCTCTTCTCTCCATCCTTCTCTCTTCTCTCCATCCCCCTCTCTTCTCTCCATCCCTCTCTCTTCTCTCCATCCCTCTCTCTTCTCTCCATCCCCCTCTCTTCTCTCCATCCATCTCTCTTCTCTCCATCCCCCTCTCTTCTCTCCATCCCTCTCTCTTCTCTCCATCCCTCTCTCTTCTCTCCATCCCCCTCTCTTCTCTCCACCCCCTCTCTTCTCTCCATCCCTCTCTCTTCTCTCCATCCCTCTCTCTTCTCTCCATCTCTCTCTCTTCTCTCCATCCATCTCTCTTCTCTCCATCCATCTCTCTTCTCTCCATCCCTCTCTTCTCTCCATCCCTCTCTCTTCTCTCCATCCCTCTCTCTTCTCTCCATCCCTCTCTTCTCTCATCCCTCTCTCTTCTCTCCATCCCCCTCTCTTCTCTCCATCCCTCTCTCTTCTCTCCATCCCTCTCTCTTCTCTCCATCTCTCTCTCTTCTCTCCATCCCTCTCTCTTCTCTCCATCCCTCTCTCTTCTCTCCATCCCCCCTCTTCTCTTCATCCCTCTCTTTTCTCTCCATCCCTCTCTCTTCTCTCCATCCCTCTCTCTTCTCTCCATCCCCCTCTCTTCTCTCCATCCCTCTCTCTTCTATCCATCCCTCTCTCTTCTCTCCATCCCTCTTTCTTCTCTCCATCCCTCTCTCTTCTCTCCATCCATCTCTCTTCTCTCCATCCCTCTCTCTTCTCTCCATCCCTCTCTCTTCTCTCCATCCCTCTCTCTTCTCTCCATCCCTCTCTCTTCTCTCCATCCCTCTCTTCTCTCCATCCCTCTCTTCTCTCCATCCCTCTCTCCATCCCCCTCTCTTCTCTCCATCCCCCTCTCTTCTCTCCATCCCTCTCTCTTCTCTCCATCCCTCTCTCTTCTCTCCATCCCTCTCTCTTCTCTCCATCCATCTCTCTTCTCTCCATCCATCTCTCTTCTCTCCATCCCTCTCTCTTCTCTCCATCCCTCTCTCTTCTCTCCATCCCTCTCTCTTCTCTCCATCTCTCTCTCTTCTCTCCATCCCTCTCTCTTCTCTCCATCCATCTCTCTTCTCTCCATCCATCTCTCTTCTCTCCATCCCTCTCTCTTCTCTCCATCCCTCTCTCTTCTCTCCATCCCTCTCTTCTCTCCATCCCTCCCCCTCTCTTCTCTCCATCCCCCTCTCTTCCCTCCATCCCCCTCTCTTCCCTCCACCCCCCTCTCTTCTCTCCATCCCCCTCTCTTCTCTCCATCCCTCTCTCTTCTCTCCATCCCTCTCTCTTCTCTCCATCCCTCTCTCTTCTCTCCATCCCTCTCTTCTCTCCATCCATCTCTCTTCTCTCCATCTCTCTCTCTTCTCTCCATCCCTCTCTCTTCTCTCCATCCTTCTCTCTTCTCTCCATCCCTCTCTCTTCTCTCCATCCTTCTCTCTTCTCTCCATCCCCCTCTCTCTCTAAGCCATCTGCTGCTAGCGACGGCTCGCTAACATTTATTTGCATTTCTCTACTCTCTCTTTCCCTCTCTCACACGTTCCCGCCCTGCTAATGGTCTTCCGACTCGCTCTATAACTGCGGTTTAACAGGCAGCTGTGTGTGTGTATGTGTGTATGTGTGTGTGTGTGTGTGTGTGTGTGTGTGTGTGTGTGTGTGTGTGTGTGTGTGTGTGTGTGTGTGTGAGAGAGAGAGAGATAATGTGTGTATGTGTGTCTCTCCATTAAAATCTAGACTAAAAGCTTGGGCTTGCCAAAATCTCCCAGCTACTGCTCAGCCACCTCTCACCTCATTACCGCCGGGGTGTGTGTGTGTGATAGTCACACCTGTGGGTTACAGACAGGTTTTATGGGGGCTGGCTGGTGCGGCGGGACAGACAGACTGACAGATTGTCTGAAGCAGAGTGTTGGAGGCCATACTAAGCGATGCTACAGTCCAACAATATGTGGGAAGTTTCTGTCAGTCTGAGTCTGTGTGGTTGTGTTCTAATGCCATGGTAGCATAATGGAAGTATAATGGGGACGGAAGCTTGCGGGGGAAGAGTGCCTTTTACCAAGGGTTGGTCTGTTTTTCTCTACAGGGAACTGTGCATGAATTATATGCCAGACCATATAATATGTGTGTGTGTGTCTGTGTGTGTCTGTGCGTTTTTGTTGGTGTCTGCACCAATGTCCTGTGTAGTTGTGTGTTTCTCTGTGAATGTATTATGTCAATCATTTTGTCTGTACCAATTTTCAGCATGTGGCAGTGTGTGTGTGTGTGTGTGTTTATTCCTCTGTCACCCTACCTTTGGGTCCCATGAGGAGGGCCTCTGTGGCCTTTCCCCCGTCCCCGCAGCGTGCCTCGTCGAAGGGGGGACACTGCTCCCCGGTACCTGCCACCACCTCTCCGTTCTGGATCAGCTCCTTGGTGCCCGTCAGGACCTTGGGACAGTAGATACGGCGGGAGTTGGTGTCTGACACGTACAGCTGCCCCGTAACCGGGTCCGTCGCCAGGTAGTACCGGTGGGCCGGGTTGTTGCTACGGAAACCAAAGTGGAGGAAGAGGCGACAGTTAGGGACAGTGACATAGGGACACTACAGGACTCACACTACAACTTGACATCCACACTTCACATAAAGATACCGCAACACCCGACAAGGAAATGAAACAAATGAACACAAAAGGACACTGAAAATGACAGAGGGGATCAGGCTGCTGCATTCGTGTTGTGAAAGACCAGAGGGAGGATGAGAGGGCAGCGTCCATTTTGTGCCTGTGGCACATCATACTAGAGGTGTTAGAGGAAGGGGCACACGGTTCCACAGTGGCATATGGCCTCAGCCGGGGTGAACCTAACGCGATGCGACTGCCGATCACTATCGTCTGACACGCTCCTAATGACGCCCAGTAACCTGTCACATTCGCTCCATCATCGCCTGCTTGGTGAGCTGGGCGCCGGCGGTTGCCGTAGCGGTTGATGAAAGTCAACAACTGATCAACAGGCGTCAATTAGGACGGCTTAAAATAGGGGGAAGGAGGCAGACACCTCACGCCAAGGACAGGCTGGCTGTTTCTAATGACACACTCATCGCTAGAGAGAGAGAGAGGGAGAGAGACCCGAGAGATACAGAGAGAGACACTGTATATAGACATAATATGACATTTGTAATGTCTTTATTCTTTTGGAACTTTTGTGAGTGTAATATTTACTGTTCAATTTTTATTGTTAATTTCACTTTTGTTTACTATCTATTTCACTTACTTTGGCAATGTAAACATATGTTTCCCATGCCAATAAAGCCCTTTGAATTGAAAATTAAATTGAGAGAGAGAGAGAGCAATGTGTCTGGTCTATCCAGGGAAAAGAACATGTGCACCTCAGGCTTCAGCGCAGAGGGTCCAAGATAAACAGAATCAATTTTTTTTAAACTTATTTTCTGTTACATTGGAGGAAAATCTACTTTTGGTGCATTTGACTGTCTTTGCACTTTGCTCTCACTGACACTCCACTGTTCTCCTAGTGCCCACTTCACTTCCAGGTAAAAGTAGACAGGAAACATTCTGGGAAGTAGCTGCCACAGAAGCTTGGCTTTGAATATGAATCTGACGTCAGTGATTCCTCAGTCAGAGCGAGAACGGTTACGAAAGAGTGTCGCTTCGAGCAGGCGTAAAACATCAGACAGACACCACTCCTCCATATTGAGGTGAATCTTTACATTTCTTTAAGAAATATGACACGAGGCAGGTGTTTCTTTGTCGCTGAGGGCTAAAGACAAGGAGGATTTACACAGAGGCAAACACAGAGGCAAACACAGAGGCAAACACAGATAATAAGAAGCTGCACCTCAAAAGACAAACAACATTGAATGATATAAAATGTTTGTGTTAATGTGTGTGTGTGTGTGTGTGGATACTCCTTCAGTTTACAAAGCTCGGCGGGAACAGGGGGGCAATAACACTAGTCTTAACGACACTCCCAAACGGAGAGAGACGTCTGTGTGTGTGTGTGTGTCTGTCTGTACCGTGTGTGTGTGTATGTTTCTGAGTGTATGTGTGTGTGTGTGTGTGTGTGTGTGTGTGTGTGTGTGTGTGTGTGTGTGTGTGTGTGTGTGTGTGTGTGTGTGTGTGTGTGTGTGTCTGGGTGTATGTGTGTGTGTGTGTACCGTTTGTCTGGGTGTATGTGTGTGTGTGTGTGTGTGTGTGTGTGTGTGTGTGTGTGTGCCGTGTGTGTGTGTGTGTGTGTACCGTGTGTGTGTGTGTGTGTGTGTACCGTGTGTGTGTGTGTGTGTGTACCGTGTGTGTGTGTGTGTGTGTACCGTGTGTGTGTGTGTGTGTCTGGGTGTATGTGTGTGTGTGTGTACCGTGTGTGTGTGTGTGTGTCTGGGTGTATGTGTGTGTGTGTGTACCGTGTGTGTGTGTGTGTGTGTGAGGGACTAGGATGAATGCGTCGGACACTAAAGGAGTCTCTATGATGCATTAGGACGCCTCGCAAATGAATGGCCCCAAATGGAACATTATTGTTGTTACCATGAAGTATTGAGGAATGAAAGAGTGGGGACCCGTTTCTATTTTCACCACGACTGTTACTTTCTATTTTCCATGACTTTCTATTTTCACCATTACTGACACTACATTCCCAGGCACAGTTATTCCCCATGGCTCCATTATCATCATGAAGGAATGTTCTTCATCTCCCCTGATAATTTTCCAGATATCCCACCCCTCTCCTCTTTATAGAAAGGCGCCTCCTACATTTCTCAATTTCTATGATGACAGCACAGCACATGCCGTCTGACGTATAAATAATAGGCCTGATTTAGCGCAAACCAACGCTAGTCAGGAACACAGAGCGCACCTCTCCTCTTCTCGCTCCTCTGAACAGCACCATAGTTCCTCCTCTCCTCTTCTCTCTCCTCTGAGCACCACCATAGTTCCTCCTCTCCTCTCCTCTCTCCTCTGAACAGCACCATAGTTCCTCCTCTCCTCTTCTCTCTCCTCTGAGCACCACCATAGTTCCTCCTCTCCTCTCCTCTCTCCTCTGAACAGCACCATAGTTCCTCCTCTCCTCTCCTTCTAGACTTGACCCCGGGTCTTGTCCTCACTGCTCTTGGTCAAAGGGCCCCAACCGTACAATACAGAAGTGTTGAGTTGAAAACAGACCCCTCAAAACCCCTCAAAATGTTGTTGTTGTTAGTTAGCGGTTTTATAAAAGTGTTAAGTTGTCTTTTACAATGTTCTTCACAAATGACTAGGGGGTTCTGGATGGTTCCAGCGGGTTTGTAGGCAGATAAAGGAGTCCGATTCGCCGAGAGCTGATGTCGGCCAATCCGCTAGAATGATTCTGAAATCCCTCCAAAGCCTTTATGTAAAGAGAGCGACTGTATTCTATGGACGAGCTGCCACTAGGGTTTACACAGGGAACAGAGAGAGAGAGGGAAACAAGAATGGTATGGATCTGTGGTACATGGTTATATTGTTGCTGAGGCTTACCTATGTCTGAAATCTTTATTTCTTAGAGGAGCGGAAGCAGAAGGGAACAAGAAAGAGAAGGGAAAAAAGAGAGAGATAACAGAAGAGTGTTGGTTAGTCAGGATGGAGAACACACAGAAAGAGAGAGATAATAGAATAGCGTTGGTTAGTCAGGATGGAGAACACACAGAAAGAGAGAGATAACAGAAGAGTGTTGGTTAGTCAGGATGGAGAACACACAGAAAGAGAGAGATAATAGAATAGTGTTGGTTAGTCAGGATGGAGAACACCCAGAAAGAGAGAGATAATAGAATAGTGTTGGTTAGTCAGGATGGAGAACACACAGAAAGAGAGAGATAACAGAAGAGTGTTGGTTAGTCAGGATGGAGAACACACAGAAAGAGAGAGATAACAGAAGAGTGTTGGTTAGTCAGGATGGAGAACACACATTAAGAGAGAGATAATAAAATAGTGTTGGTTAGTCAGGATGGAGAACACACAGAAAGAGAGAGATAATAGAATAGTGTTGGTTAGTCAGGATGGAGAACACACAGAAAGAGAGAGATAACAGAAGAGTGTTGGTTAGTCAGGATGGAGAACACACAGAAAGAGAGAGATAACAGAAGAGTGTTGGTTAGTCAGGATGGAGAACACACAGAAAGAGAGAGATAATAGAATAGTGTTGGTTAGTCAGGATGGAGAACACACAGAAAGAGAGAGATAATAGAATAGTGTTGGTTAGTCAGGATGGAGAACACAGAAAGAGAGAGATAATAGAATAGTGTTGGTTAGTCAGGATGGAGAACACACAGAAAGATATATATAATAGAAGAGTGTTGGTTAGTCAGGATGGAGAACACCCAGAAAGAGAGAGATAATAGAAGAGTGTTGGTTAGTCAGGATGGAGAACACCCAGAAAGAGAGAGATAATAGAAGAGTGTTGGTTAGTCAGGATGGAGAACACACAGAAAGAGAGAGATAATAGAAGAGTGCTGGTTAGTCAGGATGGAGAACACACAGAAAGAGAGAGATATTAGAAGAGTGTTGGTTAGTCAGGATGGAGAACACACAGAAAGAGAGACAGGTCCTGCCATGGATACAAAGGAAGAGAGATGTTTGCACACACATACGCACACACACACAAATACTCATACACAAAGACACATTAACATACAGTACATATATAGTCAGGCAGTCAGAGAGTTAGACCCCCCCAGACAAACACACAGCCGTCACAGTTGTTGAGCAGTGGCAGCTCTAAGCAGTAGTTTCCCCCTCCTGCCACAAGTCTTAACCAGAGAGAAGGAAACCATGAATGATTCACCTGGGAGCTAGCATTAGCGTTCCACACTTGTGCTCCAGGGTAACAGGCTCATAATGGTCTATTGATTGTGTTCCAGACAATGAAGAGGCAGGGCCTAAACAACAGTGTTAGCACCTCCGGTGACTAGCCAGGAGGCTGGTATTACTGTATATGCCAACGCTGCGGAGGGACTTTTCATTTATAATACACATGTGCACAAGCACGCGCGCACACACACACTTTTTATAATTAGTCAATTTAATTTACAGGACTGGGCATTATCCACCAAGCCAATAATGAAATTGAGTTAAGCCTGGGTGCATTACTGTGTGCTGAGAGAGAGAGAGAGATAGAGAGAGAGAGAGAACTAGTGTTGTACTTGTATACATGATTATATGTACTATTATTACTGTTGAAATGAACTGTATTTCATTATCCTCATTGCATTGTACTGTATTTACTGAAATGCTGTAGCCTACCACTATACTGCTTTGGCAATATCAACAAACTGTATTTCATGCCAATAAAGTCTCAATTTGAATTTGAATTAGAGAGAGATTGAGAGAGAGAGAGACATAGGATATATTTCATCAGGGGAAAATGTGAGAAGGTAATTTATGAGCAGTGAGTGTTCATAACAGGGCTAAAATGTCCTACAGACCAGGTTAGAGGAGAGGCTGTGTCTGTGTGTGTGTGTGTGTGTGTGTGTATGTGTGTGTGCCTTCCATAACATCTCTGTATCTCATCATTGTAAATGACCAGATAAGACTGACCACACTCCACATGTAGTGAGTGTGAAATTGCATTTTTACTGAAACAAATCAATGTGTGTGTATCAGGGGGTAGCTCTTGTGTCATCCAGCCATCCATCACTGAATTCTCCTGTCCATCTCCCTTCCCCAAACCATTGTTTGAGGGCCTGGCAACCCTCCCTCCACCCCTTCAATCCATCCATCCATCCACCCACCCAACCAACCCACCCTCCCTCCATCTATCCGTCCATCCCTCTTTCTCTACAAATGCATGTTAGTCATTCATCAGAAGTAGGTAAAACAACCACAGATCAAGAACATTGCAAAAGTAAAACCATCTTCAAGAAATAAACGCTATCATCAACATCGGTTTGATTCAGACTAAAAGAAAAGTACAACAAAATAGGCTGTTTATTCCCCTCTCTCCATGCTTACCTGAGCTCCATCACACTGGTGACGTTCCCAGAGGGGAAGATGCGTCTGATGTAGTTGAAGTCTCCGACGAAGAGGCTCCCGTCGGCGCCACAGGCCAGCGCCACGGGGGCCAGCAGCTTGTTGCCCTCCGCCTGGCCGTTACAGCTGGGGCACGAGATGCTGCGGCGCCGGCCGTTACCCATGATGCTGCTGATCACTGGGGGCTGCTGGGAGATGAACACGTTCTCACCGTTGCCCTTGTACAGGATGCCTGGATGGGGGGGGGGGAGAGGGAGAGAGGGAGGGGGAGAGGGAGGGAGGGGGAGGGAGATTAGTTGCTGTGTCAAAGTCGTGTGTCATTGTGATGAGTGGAAGATTGCCGAAAAATAAGCGAATTGCTGTTGTTGGATAAAGCTTATACACGTAGCCTTTTGTACATGGTGGTGGCGAACGTGCCTGAGGGATCAACGTAACACTCTGAATGGCCAGTAGTTGCAACAGTTTCACTTGACCAGATGATCACCACAGGAAAGTCAAATCAAAGCGTTACAAACTCTCTTCACTCTTTCTTTCACAGAACAAATTCAGGCCAATGTTGTTTTTCATTTTTAACTCAACACCACTTCCTTGTTAATCCTCGTCCCAAGGCTAACCAGCTATGCAGCCAGGAAATAAACACTCAATGCTTTAAAATTAGACCCCAAAATATTATATTCACACTTCTCGCTGAATTAAACGCCACACACACACACACACACACACACACACACACACACACACACACACACACACACACACACACACACACACACACACACACACACACACACACACACACACACACACACACACACACACACATCATTAGCATTTCACCAAAAATGTGTAATTAATACAGGCTTTGAATATGGTATTTCTCAGATGATTTTCACCTCTGTGAGAATGCGATCTGAAGGAACCGTAGCAGGGTTTAAATGGGTTGACACCACAGCTGCTCTTGTCGTCATGATTACAGGCTTTTGATCATTGGAATGTTCATTTACGTGGTGCTGGGACTGAGGGCAGGTTTTTATCTGGTAATGGTGGTCGTTTGGAATTGATAAATGGTGTTAGCGCTGGTGTATGGGGCTGGGGGTTAGGGCTGGGGTGATGAGGGTGTTATTGGTGTGGGGCACCCTGGGTAGGTGTTGCCTGAGCTTGCACCTCTCTCTTATTCAATTTAATTCAAAGGGCCTTATTGGCATGGGAATCATACAGTATGTTTCCCATTGCCAAAGCAAGTGAAATAGATATTCTCTCTCTCGTTCGCTCTCGTTCGCTCTCGTTCTCTCACTTTCTCAAAAGGGTTTCATGGGATCACACAGCGTGGGAGATGGAAAGATGCATGTGTGTGTCACCACACATTTAAGAACATTAAGCCTCCCCCACCAGTAACACACAACTGGGTGCTGATTTGAAAAAAACGTTTAAAGACAAAAGGAGTTAAATGGGATCAGCCGTTATGTGTAGTTTTCAAAGCAACAAATATGTAAAAACCATCTGCACCTAGTATAAAGTGCAGTACTTTAAACCACTGCTATTCTGAAATAGCCTCTATCAATAAATACAATTATCTGTATATAAAAACTAAAAAAGGTACAAATTCTTAATTTCTAGATTTAAAAAAAAAAATGCGATAATCTAAATCATTACTTTTGTAGCTAACACTAAAAATTGCGGACAATTAAAATAATAATTACAGCTACTTGATTGTCTGCATATTCATAGAGACATAACTTAAATATGATAAAGTAATAACACTCTTAGCAATGTGATAAAAACACTACATACAAAATTATAACATTCATATTGTTCTGATTACTAGCTATACTTATTGTAATACTTATGATAATAATAATGATGAAATAATATTGTATTTATTCAATACATCATTATTTTAAAAATTACATTAAATACTTTTAAAATCATGCTATAATATTGTATATAATATATAATATTCCATTATATTTATAACTTAAATAATATTATAATAATTACTAAGTACAGTATCATTAGTGTTATCATCATCCGTATCAATAGCTTCCTCAACAATGTATTTATCTTTGCGAATACATAACTTTTTAATTACTGCTCTTATTATCATCAATTATTTCCCTCCGGCAGTAAAGGAAATAGCTACCAAATCAATACAATTGCAGCCGGTTAATCAATCATTCTATTCCCTCAGGTCTGGTGCCTTGGCATTGTCCCTGTCTCAGGTTCCTTTCTGCTCCATATACTTTTTGGGCCAGTAATGGGCACCTCAAATTTCTTACTGAATATTCGCTCTAAAATATCAACCCTGGTATAGTCAAATTAAAATGAGTGCTGGCGCCTAAAATTATCTTTGGCAGCTTTTTCTTTCCACTAAAAGCACTGAATATACTATAGAAATGAAATGAACACTATTGAAATGTTTTGGGAATATTGTTGGGATATATGGGGGTGTTTTGGGAATATTGTGGGGATATATGAGGGTGTTTTGGGAATATTGTGGGGATATATGGGGATGTTTTGGGAATATTGTGGGGATATATGGGGATGTTTTGGGAATATTGTGGGGATATAAAGGAATGTTGTTATACTAAGCTCCCCCCAGGATGTACGGAGCTTACCTCTGTGCTCTGCCATGCCCTGTCTCCTGTAGGACATTGGAACAAACACACACCCTGTACCACTACCCACAGGCCCTGGCCCACTCTGCCCACCCCTGCCCAGAGACTGGCACTGATTGGCTGGCGCATGACAGGAACAGTTTCTGATTGGCTGTGGGGGATCCATGGTAGGCTGAATGAGAGCTAGATAGAATGAGAGATAGAGAGAGACGGGAAGAGAAAGTGGCCGAGGGTGCTGCTGTGTGGATTTTGGGTTGTGTGATGTAGCCAGTGGGGTTGTGTTTTCAGTTTGATCCAAAACACTGGGGTTTAATATCAGGCCTGAGGATATGCTGGTGGAGGGGAGAGGGCTTGGGCGGCACACGTGGTGTTCTGGTAATCGCTTGGCTAATAACAACAGGAACTAATGCTAGAGGCAGTGTGTCAGTTCATTGGGTAGCCTACAGCCAGGGGGTAGTTTTAAGCTTTAGAAAAAAACTAATATAAGCCTCGTGGTCTGATAAGTACAAAATAAAGAACACGTTTTACAACATGCAGTCTTGTTTTGACTTTGTTACTTTCCTCCGTTTCTTTATGATCAGCACCCCTTCACCATAACAGGGTGCTGCTGACGAGGCCTAACAGTGGATCAAACAGACTGGACCTGTCCATCAACTCACAGGGGGTGTTTTATCTGTGCTGGAGCGAGGTGTGGTGCGTGCACGAGGCAGCAAGGTGTGGAGTAGAGGGGGAGAGCGGGAGTAGAGGGGGAGAGCGGGAGGAGAGAGAGGGAGAGGAGAAGCCTTTGATCTTTACTTCATGGCTCTGGTTGGATCAAGGACATCGGGAGAGAGACACGGGTCGGAGGGAATCACGGCCGGCAAACGGACGCCGTTTAAAGATGGCAGCGCAGCCGTGTTGTGGCGTGGCCGAGCGACATGAAATAGAATAACGAATGTCTGACGGAGGGAAAACGTGAGTCTTTGCACAGACAACAAACATGAAAGTACATAAAGTACATGGACACAGTGTACAATACACCGACGTAATGTACACATTCAAACACCTACTTTAAGGTCCTCACACTCCCTTCACAGTCTCAGGATAGAGTGGTTGGCTGGCTGTACAACACAGGCAGCTATTGCTGGTATTGCCTTGATGCGTTCAAGTAGTATTGTATCGATTCTCAAGCACATCGCATTCATAACTGCAGCAAAGGTAGGGAAAGGACAAGTACGAATAAAAGCTAGAATACTGGGTTGATGTTTAGGTATTGCTGCATATAGAAATGAATTTCTTATTTTATGTAGTAGTTGATATACAAAACATTAAGGACACCTGCTCATTCCATTCAAATAGACTGACCAGGTGAATCCAGGTGAAAGCTGTGATCCCTTATTGATGTCACTTGTTAAATCCACTTCAATCAGTGTAGATGAAGGGGAGGAGACGGGTTAAAGAAGGATTTTTAAGCCTTGAGACAATTTGAGACATGGATCGAATATGTGTGCCAATCAGACGGTGAAGGGGCAAGACAAAAGATTGAAGTACCTTTGAACGGGGTACGGTAGTAGGTGCCAGGCGCTCCGGTTTACGTCAAGAACTGTTTATTTTTTTGTTCAGTATAGCTTTAAAAACAATCTTTCAACGGCTTGCCAGTGGAGAGAAAGGGAGAGAGAGTGAAGAAATAGAGAGAAAGAGAGAGCGAGTGGTATGAGGGATGGATGTATGGTTGGGTAGGTCATTTGGGTCATTCAGAAATAACAACAACTCCCAAAACTGCTGTCATCTTCAGAGCTCGCAATTACGCCTCAACCACAGCCTCCGTCAAAACTTCATGTTATTATTTCCACTTCCTCCCGACCGCCCAGCCAAACCACACCAGTCTTGTCCCTCCTTTCTCTCGCTTTCTCATTCCTCTTTTTTTCTCTCGCTCTTTAGTATGTTTAGCAGAACTCAGAGGACAGAAAGACGGAGAGAGAGAGAGAGAGAGAGAGAGAGAGAGAGAGAGAGACAGAGAGAGACAGAGAGAGAGAAAGGAGGGGGCTGGATAGAACCCTTACTCTCACAGAGAACTACTAGAAGCAGCGTCACCAAAGTTATTCCACTGGGATACCAAAGGCAGTGCAAACAGGACCAAGTCTTGGTGTAGTTATTTTGGATGAAGAGGGGGAAGAGGAAGAGATGAAGAGAGGGATGGATGGAGGGAGAAGTGAGGAGGAAAAAGGGGGGCTTTTGCTTCAAAGAAAGTACTTCAAAGGATGGCTCCACGCTGTGTGCCTTAAATTATTCACGTCGGGCAACATGTTGGAGTTGTGCGCAGCCGCTTTGCCACTTGCTATGTGTATTAACCGCTAGATGAATGATGCCATCTTAGAGAGAAACCCCTCTGTGAGTGAGACCCCGGCACAACGAGGGTCCGCACCGCCAGCCCGAACCCCTGACCAACCGTAGCCAAGCACCGAACCCCCAGCTGAACCCCCTAAATCTCAAGTAGCTAGTTAGCATCGCGCCCTCTGATCACCAGGAGCTTTCATCGATTAGCTGATTGAGCGGAGTTAGCGGTTAGCGATAGCAGTAGCGGCTGTGATGGATCCTGCTGAGTGGAGCTGGCGTTAGCTATAGCAGAGCGGGCGGCTCAGCGCCGTGCCTGTTTGAAAGGCTGATGTGATTGGGTGATTGGGGCTGTGGAGCGGTTTGGATAGTGTGTGTGTGTGTGTGTGTGTGTGTGTGTGTGTGTGTGTGTGTGTGTGTGTGTGCTGGAGTGCCCTAACAAAGACGGATGGGGCTGAGAGAGCACACACATATGCTACGCCGTATATTAATACAGGTAGCAATCCCCACCTGCTGCATACATATGGTTTCGTCTCCTCTGAGAGATGTTCTGTACGTGTTGAACTCCTATATCAGAGTCATTGGGCACATGGGCTGCGTCCCTAATGGGCATTGAGAGTAACTCCTCCCTTAGGAACCACAGACATGGTCACATTAGTGTAACAATGCAATAGGTCTGTATGGTGTATTACAACATCAGGGTAACAAGGGGTTAATATAATCCTCTGGTTCTGCCTGAATGCATGCATTATGAGCGAGCGTGTGTGTTTGTGTGCGTCTGTGAGTAGAACGAGTAGAGACGATAAAATATGCCGGTACACATTTTCCATTATTGAGACGGAGAGAAAGCGAGAGGATAACCGTCTTGGGCGTGTCAGAGAGAATCAGCATAATGCGCTGTAATGGAGATTAGAACTGGAACCCGGCCCGGTCTAAATATCTACAATACGGAAGCTGACATCATAGTTAAATGGAAGACCATAACATCAACGTATTGGGTTGATTGTAAATGTAAAATGATTGGGAAAGTATTATTTTCCTGAAGACTGCGGTGCATTGTTCATGATGTCTATGTGCACGACGTATTTGAATAATAATGATCATTATTAAGAGAAATGTCTATCCTCACTAGAGTTCTATTCTATTCTGTTCTATTCTGATTCTATTCCATGTCCAGCCATGGCTCTTTGTGGTGCTGACTTTGACATTGACCTTGAAGCCCTTCTGTTGAGCCGTTAACACTAGAACAGCCAAGACGGTCAATCTGGCCATTTTCAATTTTGGAATATCAATAACTTCATTTCATTAAAAACCTCGAACCCACCTTTTCCTAAATATGTGTATTTTAAACTCTAGCAATACTTTGAGATAAATATAATAAAGAAAAAGGTTTTGGGGCATTTCATCCTCAAAGCGCCACTTGGGTCAAAATGACTGTACGCATATTTAACAGTAGCATAGCCTGGCCTCAACCAGGAGCCTATCAATAGACGCCAGTCTAATAAATCCATTTAATATAAACAATCACAAAGAAATCCATTCATATTTAGTTTAGGAAGGTCATAAAAAAACATTATACAAGACAATTTATTTAAAAGAACAGAATAGCATGTTTTGAGTTGTATTTATCTGTGCTTAGTAGGCTATGGCTGCTAATGATGCCAATGACGTGTTAGTTTAGCAGACATCACAGGCCCTGCCCTACCACAGTCAACACACATATATTTCACAGTAAGAATATAATGGAATATTACAAAAATACCCCAAATGGCTTTTGCTGATTGTCACCAGGACTCGAATGAGGAACGTGGGTTTTATTTTGAAAGAGAGACCATCTGCACAATTTGTAGAGTTGTTTGGCGAAAATAGCTCCATTAGAAACCTTGGAATCGGCTCTTTCTGATAGGGTATAGGAATTGTAACTTCCGGAACTCTGTAGGATGATATGGAAGAAGTGCTATTTGGTCATCTCTGTTCCCTTCTTTGTCAATGCAATTGATCATATTTTTACCCAACAGACTATTGTCAATTTAGTATTGTCTTTAGGCCACATCTATTATTATATGTGTGAAATTAGTTTCAATATACTATGGTGTAGTTTGGATGGGCCAGCTAGGCTGTTGTCTTACAGACAGAAAATACACTATCATCTTATTTTAGTATTTAGTCTATGCGATTCTGATCAATCAATACATTTTCTGGCTGATTAAAAGTCACGTTTGGTGGCCTGAGGTTTCTGATGACCTATTTGAATGTTATAAATATATTCATTTAGCAATTTATTATGGAATAGTCACACCAATTTAAATATCAACGGTCAGAATGATGGTCACAAGGTACATATAGGAAATGGGATGGATGGCCTATTTCCACACACACACACACACACACACACACACACACACACACACACACACACACACACACACACACACACACACACACACACACACACACACACACACACACACACACACACACACACACACACACACACACACACACACACACACACACACACACACACACACACACCTCCCACTCTCAGGTGGAATTTCTGCCCTAGTCACCCTTCACCACTATATTCCTCTCTAGCAGGAAAGCCTTAGGTGCATGTGTGTGTGTGTATGTTTGTATATGTGTGCGTGTGTACACACCACCTCTCCTTTTGGGACTCTTGTGTGTGAGGGGAAGTCAACAATAACAAATGAACAGGGTCCTGGGTAGGAAAACGACTCAATCAGTAAGGCCCTGGACTGACCTACCAGGGAAAACACCACTGTGGCCAGGTGCTGTGTGTGTAGCGTGTGTAGTGTGTGTGTTGTATGTGTGTGTTTGTGTGTGTAGATCGAGAATTCTTCCTTTCTATCGATTTCATTGAAATAAACTGCAACCCATGTGTGTTTTAGCGTGTGTAACAGCGTGGAACAAAATGTGTGTGATTATTTTACAATCCGGTACAGTGCTGGTCAATAGTCATTAACCAAAATCTATTTCTCATAATAATCTTTCTGGACCTGTCACTGCTTCTCCCGCCTGTCTTTCTGTGCTAAACACCTTTGTTTGTTGGTATTTCACGCTAGTTGCTTGTCCACGCTTAATCTAGGTAATGGCTATAAGAGTTTAATCTAGGTAATGGCTATAAGAGCTTAATCCAGGTAATGGCTATACGAGCTTAATCTAGGTAATGGCTATAAGAGCTTAATCTAGGTAATGGCTATAAGAGCTTAATCTAGGTAATGGCTATAAGAGCTTAATCTAGGTAATGGCTATAAGAGTTTAATCTAGGTAATGGCTTTAAGAGCTGAATCTAGGTAATGGTTATAAGAGTTTAATCTAGATAATGGCTATACAAACTTAATCTAGGTAATAGCTATAAGAGCTTAATCTAGGTAATGGCTATAAGAGTTTAATCTAGGTAATGGTTATACGAGTTTAATCTAGATAATGGCTATACAAACTTAATCTAGGTAATGGCTATAAGAGCTTAATCTAGGTAATGGCTATACGAGTTTAATCTAGGTAATGGCTATAAGAGTTTAATCTAGGTAATGGCTATAAGAGCTTAATCTAGGTAATGGCTATAAGAGATTAATCTAGATAATGGCTATAAAAACTTAATTATAGGTAATGGCTATAAAAACGTATTCTAGCTAATGGCTATACAAATGAATCTAGATGATGGCTATAAAAATGTAATCCGTCATGGCTATAAAAGATTAATCTAGGTAATCGCTATAAAAGCTTAGTCTAGATAATGGCTATAAAAACTTAATCTAGGTAATGGCTATAAGAGCTTCCCTGTGGTGCTTGCTTGGTCTCTGAAAGAGTTTGACTGTCTCCAGCTCTTCTGACGTCAACACAACCAATTATTTTGTCGGATTTTCAACTCAGAAGAATTGGAAAACAATAACAGCTCCCTAAAGTGAGACACTACAATAAATGACGTGGCCGAGGAAATGGAGAGGGAGAGAGAGGAAGAGTTTAAAATGGAGGAATGAGAACGAGGCACCCCGGCTTCCCCAGGTGCCAAGGACTCCAGTGGGATTGTGGGTAGTGAGGCCCACCTGCTGTGCTGGCTGCTGGAGCTACAACACCACAGGCCTCTGAATAGGCCTGATAAGGAGAGATGAAAGGAGGAGAGAGAGAGACAGAGAGAGGGGGAGATAGAGAGAGGGAGGAGAGGAGCGAGAAAGAGAAAGAGGGGGGAGAGGAGAAAAAGGGGGGAGACAGGCCCAGAGGAAGGAGGGGGGACATCACAGGGTTTCACCACTCCAGGTTCTTCCGTCACTACATTACACGCTCCCAACCAATCAGAGACGAGACTGTTGGTAAGAGGATACAGGAAAATATGTGTGTTAGTGTGTGTGTACGCTATGAGAGAGAAGGTGTGTGTGTGTGTGTGTGTGTGTGTGTGTGTGTGTGTGTGTGTGTGTGTGTGTGTGTGTGTGTGTGTGTGTGTGTGTGTGTGTGTGTAAAAACACCTGCCTCCTACTGCCTTTAGGTAGGTCGTTTTATGTATGAGAGAGTGCTGCCAAAACACACAGGACCAGGAAAAAGGGAATGACAGAGAATGAAATATTGAGAATGAGTTTGTGTGAGAGATGTCTGGAGTCTACGGGGTGAGTTGGGTAGTGGCACACTCGGAAAGTAGAGTGCTTCTTTTCCCCCTGTCCATGAATGCTGTCTTTCAGATTACAGACATCACTGCTTCCCCTGAGAGACCTGTCGTGGTTGCAGATGCCGGATGGACACAATAATAGCTGCCAAACACTATGTTATCTGGACCTGCACACCCACTAGAGAAGAGGCCGGCCAGGTAGAAGAGGGCGATACAAAAACTAGTCAAAGAGAGATGGGGGGGAAGTGTCAAGTTGTGAGTCCACTTAGAGAACACACTGGTGTTGTGACACAGGAAGGAAGACATCGTCGACACAGGAAGTGTTTGAGGGCCAATCAGGGCTTTGAAGCCGGCAGACAGGAAGTTGAAAGGATGGAACTGCCTGACGGAGGAAAAAAGGAGTGAAAGCTTTGGCTTCATCTCGCCCATCTCTCTCTCCTCCCTCTCTTTTCGCTCTCCTCCCTCTCTCCTCCCTCTCTTTTCTCTCTCTTCTCCCTCTCCCCCCTCTCTTTTCCCTCTCATCTCTCTCTTCTCCCTCTTCTCCCTCTCTCCTCCCTCTCTTTTCCCTCTCCTCTCTCTCTTTTCCCTCTCATCTCTCTCTTCTCCCTCTCTTCCCTCTCTCCTCCCTCTCTTTTCCCTCTCCTCCCTCTCTTTTCCCTCTCATCTCTCTCTTCTCCCTCTCCTCCCTCTCTCTAAACTGTCGAGCGACTGACAGATTCCTGGATTCCTAGCGGCCTTACGTAAGAGGAGATGTCTGATGAAAGATGTGTGGTAATGATAGTCTACAAGGAGAAAGCTGTGATGTGGCCGTCTATCACTTAACTGCTGCTGGCCAACACTTCTTACATGTCTATCTAGCGGGGGGTGACATAATGAGTGTGTGTGTGTGTGTACATACATGCGTGATATAAACCAGAAAGCACCTCAGGCTCTGATTCAGATATCACTGCAGAGGGAGAAATACTAGAAGCTGCTCGCAGATTGAAATAAATCGATGCGTATAAATGCATCTTTCAAGGAAATAAATATCTGGACATCAATCTCACAGTGAGAGGGATCTGTTAGTCAGTGTGTTTGATCTGGGTGTGTAGTGCAGTGACACGCACGAGACCCACACACACACATCGCTGCTGTGAGGGCTCAAGTTCTCGGCTAGTGAAAGCCCTGGGGATTTAGAGAGAGGGATGACTGGTAATTTGATGGATGTGGTGACAGATAGAGGACATTGGGAAGGAGGGATGAAGGAGGGAGGGATGGAGGGAAGGAAAGAGGAAGGAGAAGAAGGGTAGTGTGTCCGCTGCCATTGTACTGTGATATGTGACACACTTCCTGTGGCCAGGGGAAGAAGACAGAGACTAACAACGACAAGGCTGTCATTACAACCACATAAACAACAGTATAGTTAAAAACACTATAACCACATGGAGGAAAACAAAACATATTCTACAAGAACCAATATCACTCCCTAAAAACACAACCTTATGGAACAATCCTTGGATAACTTTTCATAATTCACAGATAAATTGGTCCACATGGAAAACTAAAGGCAAATGAGCCGTAAATGACTTGGTAACAGGAAATACATTTATTTCCATGACAGAATTCAAAAGTAATTTTGGACTGACCAATGTAGATTGTTCCAAATACGTGCAACTTAAAAGTTACATATCACGAAACAACTGTGTTGTGGCGGCCTTTTTGGCTCTGTAGAGCAGTAACGCAAGTCCAGTGTCCTATCTGGGTCCTAGTAGGTGGACTAAAGGACTGAAGGACAGGAACTATGTTGTGCCGGCCATTTTGGGGCAACAGAGCAGTACAGTGTCCTGTCCTAGTAGGTGGACTGAAGTACTGATGGACAGGAACTGTGTTGTGGTGACCATTTTGGGGAAACAGAGCAGTACAGTGTCCTGTCCTAGTAGGTGGACTGAAGGACTGATGGACAGGAACGGTGTTGTGGTGACCATTTTGGGGAAACAGAGCAGTACAGTGTCCTGTCCTAGTAGGTGGACTGAAGGACTGATGGACAGGAACTGTGTTGTGGTGACCATTTTGGGGAAACAGAGCAGTACAGTGTCCTGTCCTAGTAGGTGGACTGAAGGACTGATGGATAGGAACTGTGTTGTGGTGACCATTTTGGGGAAACAGAGCAGTACAGTGTCCTGTCCTAGTAGGTGGACTGAAGGACTGATGGACAGGAACTGTGTTGTGGTGACCATTTTGGGGAAACAGAGCAGTACAGTGTCCTGTCCTAGTAGGTGGACTGAAGGACTGATGGACAGGAACTGTGTTGTGGTGGCCATTTTGGGGCTACAGAGCAGTAATGGAGGTCCAGTGTCCTGTGAGTAGGAGGCTGGCTGAGATGCTCCAGTAATGGGGTCTGATTTCTGTGCTAGCTGATGGAGTAATGGGGCCAATCAAAGGGCCAGGGAGGGAGATTGAGATATGGGGTTGTAATGGGGTGGTTGGGGTAGTAGGTGTGTGTGTGTGTGTCGAGGGGGGGTGAGTGTGTGTATGTGCGTGTTTGGGGGTCTTGGGAAAGTGGGATAAGGAGAGGGGTGACTAACTGGGACCCAGAGGAGGGTGGGAGAGTTGGGGTATTGGGTCTGGGTCAAACTGCCAACTGTATGTGTAGGGTGTTCGTATGTGTGTGCATGTGTGTGTATGCATGTGTGTGTGTGTATGCATGTGTGTGCATGTGCGTGCGTGTGTATATGTGTGTGATCGTGGTGTATGTGTGTGTGTGTTTGTGTGTGTATATATGTGTGTGTGTTTGTATGTGTGTGTGTGTGTGAGATGAAAGACTAGCGGAATGCCTTCAGACAGCTGAGACTAAGCCGGAGAGTTGAAAGAAGGCTTAGTGTCACTAAAGAGTCGGATGGCTGAAAGAGCAAGACCCCGTAAACTCCCCCTGTACCCCCTACACCACCGCCCTGGCAACCTGATCCTGCCTGACGACGATCGCCCCCGACAACCAAACAACCGGACACGTGACTGTACGTTCATTAGCTGGGTGTGTGTTTCGTAGCGGGCTACGAGCATTGTGAGTTAATATGTGTGAACCAAAGAATGAACGGAGGGGAAGCGTTTAACAGCTATTAGGATTCAGCACATCAATGTCCTTCAGCCAGATTTTTACTCACACTACTACATAGCCTGTATTCGATATCAGACACTTTGGTCATTCTCAGACTACTCCTTTGCTTCCCCCTCAGCATTGTGAATATTCAGAATAATGTCTATGGGTTTGATCGCTGCAGCTAGTTATTGAAGTGACTTGCTTATGACACATTTGCAGTATTTGTTTGACAGTATTTTGTGATTCAGCTTCAGTTTGCTGAGTGCAGAATGTGAGTGACTGAATAAGAGCGTCTGCTACAGGACTGTAATGTCAAACATGTCGTCTGATGGTTGACGGTTGGTCGTTTTCTAACGTTTTATAAGTCCAGGACTTCCCATAACCATGCATTCATTCTGCAGGCCTTTTGGCTCCTACTACAATAGCTAAAGCTATTTCCAACCTACTCTACTGTTTATAGCAGTGGGATAATCTTTTCCATACAGTAAGTCTACAGAGGGTAGCAGAGGTTATGGAAACAATAAGTTCAAGGTTGTACGAGCTAGGGTTGTATAAAAGTTCCCTCCTTTTCCTAACTCTGTTGGTATAAACTATAAACGTGAGTTGCTATAAAGGAAAGTTCTGTTTAATCATCAGTTTATTGGCATGGGTCACACAGCTAAAGTCATATATTCTGTATATACGGTTGTAAAATTCCTGAAACTTTCAATAAATTCCCTGCTTTTCACGAAATCCCAGTTGGATCTTTGGGACGTCCCTACCCCATTGAAATTGAAAATGTTTAATGTAAGGGTTAGGGTTAAGTACAGGTTAAGGATAGGTAAGGGTTATGGTTAGAGTAGGGGTTAAGGTTAGGTTTAGGGTTTAGGGCATGGACGTCCCAAGGATACCGGATAGCAGTCTCCACCACTGCGGCCTCATCTCATCTCCAGCCTCATTACTCTGGTAGATTGGGCCTTCACTAGGAACCAGCCTTATCCCCTCTGTCCCTATGGACATCCAATGTGTGTGTCTGTTATAGACATCCACTCTGTTAAGAGTCTGTCTGGGAGGTTATTTATGACAGGCAAATCTAGCGGACGCCCGTCCCTGTCCCGGTCTGAGCTGATCTTATCTCCCCCACTCCTGTCATGGTCGTTTGGTCGTCTCGACGATGGGGCTGATTCAATTAAGACGTGTCAGTTTGAAAAGTGGACGGACGTCAAACTTCCGTCGTTTATCTGATTTAAACGCTGGGGGGAAGCTGAGGCGTCCCGGGCTGTACCCATACTCGTTCCAACTAATGGTTTCTGTTTTTTAGGATGTGGATGAGGGTTGGCGGTCGGGGGGGTTGAGGATAAGGGGATGGTGTGTGGGGGTTTTGCTACACATTCACTTATGAACACATCCTGTCTTAACCGGTTTTTACCTTCTTTAAGGGCTTTAGACATACAATATGTGTTAGGGATACTTAACACTCTCTCCTCCCTCCTCTCTCTCTACCTGTTCCCCTCCATCTCTTTCCTTACTCCCCTCTCTATCTCACCCCATCTCTTCTCCCCATCCCTCTCTCTCTGCCATCTCTCCCCCTCTGTTTCTCCTGTTGAAGTGTCACTGGTCAGGGTAGAGGGTGGCATGGCTGGCATACATCACAGCTTATCTGATGTCTTGTTGATGACATGGTGGCCCGTAAAGTATCTCTCCATCAAGGTCCCTCTGACAGAGAAGTCGATGATGCTCTTCGTTTGGTTAGCAGTGTTTACATTAACATGAGCGCTAGATGAGATACGTTGTCAGTAAGCCCCTGTTGTGGCTTACACGCACGCACGCACGCACGCACGCACGCACGCACGCGCACGCACACACACACACACACACACACACACACACACACACACACACACACACACACACCCCGATTCATTCCTGTCTACTGTGATGTGACTTAGTGTTTTTAAAGCTCCTCACCGTGTCTGTACGATAGATAGCACCTGTAATTGATGCGCCGTTGAGCTTCCTGTTTAACAAGCTTATGTCAGCGAATAACGATAAGCCCTGTGTAAATCTGTTGAGAAGGACCACTTAGGTAGCTTCTAAAGGTGAACAAGGCATGAATTAGAGTTACGGCTGTAGGATAGGCATTAAGCTGGAGGTAGAGGTGGTGGGGGAATCTGTACATGTGTGACGAGCAGGGGAGAAAGACGGCTCCTTCTCCCTGAAGCCACGGAAGTTCAAGGCCGACCGTGGTACTGCAGGGATTATTGGCATAAACCAGTGAATGGAAAAAAATTGTCAATATTCCTGTAAATAAAACGTTTTTTCGAAAACAATCATGGTACCAATAATTGCTTCTAATACATCAGATGTATTTCCTTGAACTGATTATTTTAAAATTGCACACAGAAGAAGTTCTAATGATAATTTAGTTGGTAATGGCAGCCTGCAGTACCCCAGTCAGCCTTCAACTTGAGTTACTCAATGAGAGGGGGCAGCACTGAGCTAGTCTGCAACGTCACTTCCTGGACTAGTTCTAGCAGCGTATGTTATGTCTCCATGAGACGCCATCTTAACAGACTTCACTGGGCTTCAATGCGCTATTGAGTCTTCACATAGGAAAGAATATTGTCACATGATTGATGGCTTTGTCCATTCATATGCACAGTCCTTGGTGATGAGTGTGTTGTGTGTTTGTGTGCATGTGTGTAAATGTGAGTTTGTTTGTGTGTGAGAGAGTGAGGGAGAGAGAGTGTGTGTGGGGAGGTCCCGAATGTGCGTGTGAGCGTCCCCACGCATGTGTGTGCGTGTGCGTGTGTGTGTGTGTGTGTGTGTGTGTGTGTGTGTGTGTGTGTGTGTGTGCGTGCGTGCGTGCGTGCGTGCGTGCGTGCGTGCGTGCGTGCGTGTGTGTGTGTGCAGTCATGTTCCTACCGTTCTGGATATCCAGTATATGGTGTTTGTCCAGCGTCCAGCCTCCCATGTTGGACGCGTCCAGCTCATAGCCCTGCAGTGTAGCTGTCCTCTTCTCCCACAGGATCAGGTCCAGACACGACTCGTACTCAAAACCCACTGACACTACAACAGGAACAGGAAGGAGGGGATCGGGTTAGCACAGATACTGTTAATGACAACACTCCAACTGACTAACGACAAGTACAAGCCTAGACAATGTTATTGGTATTATTATTTTTTTTGTCGAGGGACTCTAATTAGTCGTCTTACACAAGTACAATTCATCTCTGCCGTCATATCTCAACACCTCCACTCAGTTTGTAATAATATAACTTTCCCAAGCATGATAAGCATCTTCTTACAGCTCTTTTTAAACTCCTATCTGTCTTCAGCCGATCACATTACGACAAACCCCCCTCCGGGGGGGGCAATAATGGCGCAGGCCAAATTACCAGACAAAAATAATGCAATTGGAAAAAAACAAACGCTGACGAAGGGGAGGTTAGAAGGTGAAAACCCAATCAATCGATATGACTTGGGCCTGGGCCATTTCTAATAACACCCTCCTATTCCTTCTCCTATCTCTTCCTTCCTGGCAAAGCAAGAACACATTAGACTCAACAATTATAACCCTGCAGCGTCTACAGGGTCTAACAGTTTGTTTATGTAAAGGCGGTCATTTTCTATTTATTTACATATGAGAGAAACATGGGTAGTTTTACACTGGCCAACTTCCTTTCCCTCCCTCCCCAATCCCACAGGACTGAAAATAACATGCCGCGGCATGCCTGCCTGCCTGTCAGGGACTCAGAGTGAAACAGCTTGAGTGTAGGGTGACAAGTGTGTTTGGGGATGTCATTGTGAGCACAACCATCAACGGTCTCCAGAAGCAGCTGCACCCCCCAGCTGTATTTTAGTTAGAAGGAAGCCACGTCTTTTGCCATGACCTTCAGAAAGCTGAGAGAGAGAGTGTGTGTGTGTGTGTGTGTGTGTGTGTGTGTGTGTGTGTGTGTGTGTGTGTGTGTGTGTGTGTGTGTGTGTGTGTGTGTGTGTGTGTGTGTGTGTGTGTGTGTGTGTGTGTGTGTGTAAAAACAAGAACAATGTCTTCCTCTCTGCGGTGGTTGTTGTGTTGTAGAGTTATCATACACATGTGAAAAGCAAACACCGGAAGAAAAAAAAATAAGAGAGAAGAAAAAAAGGCAGAGCTCGGTGGAAAAAATGAAGAACGGCCAGAACGCGTGGAACGCATTAGCATATCATCGTGAAGACAGACATCACACAGGCTGATCTGAAGGCCTCAACGTTCGGTATTAGACCAAAACACTTCCTTAACCGTTCAGCCCACACATCTGACTGAAGTCAGTTCTTTGACAGCAGTCTGTTAGGGGCTTCCTTGGCATTTACAAAGAGCTGTTTAAGCAAAAGGCACATGTAATGTATGTGCTCTACACGGGCTTAGGAAAGGCGGGCAAAGGAGTACGCCGTACGTTAGCATCACTGAAGAAATAGTATCTGTGTCTGCCGGTCACCTTTCATGCCCAAGAGTAACTGTCCTTTGGGGACAAATCAACCTTAAAGAGACATTTCTAAATGTCCGGCACCACCCCAACATCAACATGTGAAAATGGCGCGTTTCTATGTTTTGTAGAAACAAAATAGAGGAAGACAAGTGTTTCCAATGACATCATCAACCAATTAGTAGACAATTAGTAAGCAATTAGTAGGCAATTGGTTAAAATCACACGATGCACACCGATGACGTCATTTGAAACATTTATCTCCCTCTATCTTTTCCCCACAAAACATAGAACGCACGTTGATGTTGGGTTGGTGCCAGAGATGATGAATATGTTTTAAATATCCCTTTAACTCGTAGCGTACTTTGGCCTGCTCCACAGTACTCACCGACTGCCTCAGACAAGCCGTAGACCTTCTGGTTGTAAGCGTCTGTCTTGTCCCAGATGAAGGTGTAGGAGAGGTTGGGCTGGGCAGGGAACCACTTCTGGAACAGACGCCCCACCACCGCCACCATCAGGTGCACCTGGAATAGATTATGGAATAAACTAATTTTCAGACGGGCATTATAATGGCCAGCTAGGGCAAGACTTGACTGTACATTATGCTCAAAAGGCATTTGACATCCAAATAAATTGTAGCCTTGGTTTTATGTTAGCAAATTAAACCAAAAACATCTATTCACTGTATTTTGGGTTGTATTCTAAGACCCACAACACCTACGGAGATAGCAATGCCAGTCACAATTTAGTTGCACCTAAAGAAGAAATCCCTACCTTCATGAGGTTGAAGGGCACACTGGTCTGCGTCATGGTGACCTTGAGGACAGGCTTGTAGCCGGCCGCCCGCGAGGACAGGTACAGCAGGTTGAGGTCGCTGCCCGGGATGGACGTCTCCTCCTGGAGGACCTGTTGGGGGGGACGGGGGACGGGACGACACATCAAAGAAGAGTGGGTCAAGAAGGGTTAGTACATCTTAGCACACCCTGAGAGGACTGAAGTGGAGAATGTCATCTTTGAACACTTTTCAGTGAGAACATCAAAGCAGAAAGGGTTCAGAAAAGTCTCAGTACAGCTACACTCCGGGTGGTGTGGCAAAGTGACAAGAGAACGGAGAGGTCACACGGAGGCAAGAACGCTATTCATTCATCTGTGAAAACTATTTGGAGAGAAAGGAAGAAGGAAAATTAGAGAGAGACAGATCTCCCTGGCCCGTTTTCTCAGCGTAGTGACTGTCCTCGTATGGAAGGCCGTTTCATTTAACCATAAGCAGGGGTTATCTTCTGTGCAGAGCGCCTCCACTGTGTGTGTGTGTGCCCAGAGCTCTGCCACTGTCTATCCACTGTCTTTTCATTCGTGTGATGCTCCAGAAAGGCCTGGCTGTTAGGTCTCTCTGTTGTTTTTAGCCTCCCCTAACACCAACACATTTCACCCTCTCTTCAAAGCAGGGGCCAAAGAGCTCCCTGGCTGAGATTTGGAGGGTGAGTCAGTGAGGGTATGAGGAGGTTGGAATTAAATGGAAAATGACCTCAAATCTGTACATATCACATGCACTGAGGGTATTTACTAAGTCCATTAGATTCCAAAGACCTATCACTCCACACGTACAGTTGAAGTTCGAAGTTTACATACAAAACTCGTTCTTCAACCACTCCACAAATTTCTTGTTAACAAACTATAGTTTTGGCAAGTCAGTTAGGACATCTACTTTGTGCATGACACAAGTCATTTTTCCAACAATTGTTTACAGACAGATTATTTCACTTACAATTCACTGTATCACAGTGGGTCAGAAGTTTACATACACTAAGTTGACTGTGCCTCTAAACAGCTTGGAAAATTCCAGAAAATGATGTCATGGCTTTAGAAGCTTCTGATAGGCTAATTGACATAATTTGAGTCAATTGGAGGTGTACCTGTGGATGTATTTCAAGGCCTACCTTCAAAAGCAGTGCCTCTTTGCTTGACATCATGGGAAAATCAAAAGAAATCAGCCAAGACCTCAGAAAGAAAATTGTAGACTTCCACAAGTCTGGTTCATCCTTGGGAGCAATTTCCAAATGCCTGAAGGTACCACGTTCATCTGTACAAACAATAGTACGCAAGTATAAACACCATGGGACCAGGCAGCCGTCATACCACTCAGGAAGGAGACGCGTTCTGTCTCCTGGAGATGAACGTACTTTGGTGCGAAAAGTGCAAATCAATCCCAGAACAACAGCAAAGGACCTTGTGAAGATGCTGGAGGAAACAGGTACAAAAGTATCTATATCCACAGTAAAACGAGTCCTATATCAACATAACCAGAAAGGCCGCTCAGCAAGGAGGAAGCCACTGCTCCAAAACCACCATAAAAAAGCCAGACTACGGTTTGCAACTACACATGGGGACAAAGATCTTACTTTTTGGAGAAATGTCCTCTGGTCTGATGAAACAAAAATAGAACTGTTTGGCCATGATGACCATCGTTATGTTTGGAGGAAAAAGGGGGAGGCTTGCAAGCCGAAGAACACCATCCCAACCGTGAAGCACGGGGGTGGCAGCATCATGTTGTGGGGGTGCTTTGCTGCAGGAGCGACTGGTGCACTTCACAAAATAGATGGCATCATGAGATAGGAAAATTATGTGGATATATTGAAGCAACATCTCAAGACATCAGTCAGGAAGTTAAAGCTTAGTTGCAAATGGGTCTTCCAAATGGACAATGACCCCAAGCATACTTCCAAAGTTGTGGCAAAATGGCTTAAGGACAACAAAGTCAAGGTATTGGAGTGGCCATCACAAAGCCCTGACCCCATTTCTATAGAAAATTTGTGGGCAGAACTGAAAAAGCGTGTGCGAGCAAGGAGGCCTACAAACCTGACTCAGTTACACCAGCTCTGTCAGGAGGAATGGGCCAAAATCCACCCAACTTATTGTGGGAAGCTTGTGGAAGGCTACCTGAAATATATGTATGTAAACTTCTGACCCACTGGGAATGTGATGAAAGAAATAAAAGCTGAAATAAATCATTCTCTCTACTATTATTCTGACATTTCACATCCTTAAAATAAAGTGGTGTTCCTAACTGACCGAAGACAGGGAATTTTTACTAGGATTAAATGTCAGGAATTGTGAAAAACTGAATTTTTATGTATTTGGCTAAGGTGTATGTAAACTTCCGACTTCAACTGTATTCACTTTCTAGCTCTAGTCTTTCTCTCTCTGTCTCCCCCTTGTCCCCCTCTCTCTCCCCCTTCTCCCCCTGCTCTCTCTCGCTCCCCCTGTTCCCTCTCTCCTTACTCCTTCTCTCTCTCTTTCTCTCCTCCCTCTCTCCTTATTATACTCTCTCTTTCTCTCTCTTTTCTCCCTCCCAGAGGTATTGGATCAGTCTGTATTTTCATTAGATGGGGGAGGGAGGCTTGACGTGGGTCTCAGTGAGCCTTTGATATCCAATATGGTCGCCCAACGACAACAGAATCAATCAAAATAAAAAACAAATTGAGGATGGAAAAAGTGACGGGTAAAAGGTAACAGATTTCGTGGCTAGGCCACCACGGGTTTACCACACGGACACGGACACGGACACGGACACGGACACACACACACACACACACACACACACACACACACACACACACACACACACACACACACACACACACACACACACACACACACACACACACACACACACACACACACACACACACACACACACACACACACACACACAGCCAGTGTCACCGTCGCCACAGACTTAATTACCATGTGCGGCGGGTGTGTTTTCTTTCGGGTAAACTGTGTGTCTGCACATACCGTCTGTGTCCTGAACACACTCCGCCAGCGAAGGGACCCCACCCTGGTCTCCCCAGCTAGCTCTAATTACAACGTCTGGCCTAAGAGCATGTTTCTCCTGGCTTTAAACTAACTCCTGATAGAAACACTCTGTTATTACATCTTTTCTGGTGTGTGTGTGTGTCTCCTTTCTAGTGTGTGTGTGTCTGCTTTCTGGTGTGTGTTGTCTTTTGCAATCTAGAAGGGGGCAATTTTTTTTAACTGCATAATATAATAATAATACCAACTGGTAATTCATTAAAGGGTTTAATGAGCGGAGCCGAGATCAAACAATAAACGGGTGCTTTATTTTGACGCGCCACCCGCCATTTAAAGGGGAAGTGTAATGAAAACATATGGCTATGGGGGTAATGGACTGGCGCTGTATCTTAAAGGGATACTATGTGATTGGGGCCTCATTGCCAGCATCCCGAAGTATCCCCTTAAAACGACCGCTCCTTTAATAACACACATTGGATAATGCCATAGGTTGGGCTTGGGTCAATAGTTGGCTATGGTGGCACAAGTACTGCCAATCCATCTTATTGGATGAAACACCTCAACAGAACCTTTGCTATAGAACCTTTGTTACATACTTTTATAATGTCTTGGCTGTGCAGTTTTATGTCGTATGGGAACGGTGTGGAGACTGGAGAGGCGCGAGTGTGTGTGTGTGTCTGATCTGGATAAGGATCCGACAACTCTGAGTAATCCAGCAGATATGAGAGAGAGCTCGGTCTGCAATATCCACTAAACCACCTAAACCAATACACTACCTCTATCCAAACAAATAGGCTGAAAACATAGCAACAGACTAGACTGTTATACTTGTTGGTATCCAGATCAACTGTTACAGACAGCTAAGGCTGCAGCTCAGTGTGTGTGTGTGTGTGTGTGTATGTATGTATGTGTGTGTGTTCAGCTAATAACCGCAGGCTACAGTCAATCCCATGACCCTGCTACCACCTCAGACTGGATTTGGTGTGCACCAACATCACATAGTGTAAACATCTCTAAAAGGAATATCTCGACTCAAATCACCACGCAGGAGGATTTTTGAGTCGTGCCAAATGTGGTTGGGGAGGAAAAAAAGGTTTTCTACAGTATTTCTCCGGGGAAAAACCTTAACTTACAGCTTTGATTTGAATAGATTTCACTATTGATATTTGTCTGAAAAATGCGACCAGGATCTACTCTGTTTGACACATGGGAAGGCGATCAAGTCACCACTCTGTGAGGGTTCCGCGTGTAGCGCGTCAGAGTGACCTTGTCTAAACTATTTTCTTCTGGTTCTTTGTGTTAGTATAACCCGTCAGCGGTAACAACGACGCCTATATATTGGGTGCTGGGACCTGAAGAATTTAAACTATTGGTTTCATCCAGACACTGAGAACCACTGTCTCATTGTGCTCCAACTGAACACACTTGGCTAACCTTTATTTGGTCTTCTGCTTTCATTCTTTCTCCTCTGTGGAACAGCGGGCACACAATAGCGCGTTATCCCCAAGCCACATGACAGCCAAGTGTGTGTGTGTGTATATGTATGTCTGCGTGCATCCCACGTATTATCCCAAGCCACATAACAGCCAAGTGTGTGTGTGTGTGTGTGTAGTCCAAAGTACTTTCCTCAGCAAGACTGTTCTCTTCCAAGGAGGACTCTTAGTGGACATGTCTGTTACCGGTTATAGCAGCTCTCTGTGACTGACTGCTTTGGTACGGCTTCGTGTTAGTGCTGGGTTCCTTTTACTGTGTTTTTCCTTTCCTTTCCTTTCCTTTCCTCACACACACACACACACACACACACACACACACACACACACACACACACACACACACACACACACACACACACACACACACACACACACACACACACACACACACACACACACACACACACACACACACACACACACACACCCCTTGTGAAGGCCCCTGGGGCATAGCTGTCCGACCCCTGTGTCCCTTTATAAAACGCTAACCTCCTTCACCACCCGCCTCTTGTTGCATGAGCTCTGAGGCTTTATAGTTATGCTCATAACAACCGGAACTAATTCAAATCAGGACCGGATCGTTTGGGGACTGGCTGGGCTGGGGCACGATGCCTGTTACTGTGTGCTTGTCTCTGTGTGTGTATGAGAGAGTCTGTGAGTGTTTCTGTGTATTATGTGTGTGCCTGTGTCTGATTGCTTGCGTTTCTCAGTGTGTGTTTGCATTACTGTCTGTACTGTGTTTATGTCTGTGTGTGTTTATGTCGAAGTGTCTGTGTGTGTGTGTGTTTATGTCTGTGTGTTTATATCTGTGTTTATATCTGTGTGTGTATGTCTGTGTGTGTTTATGTGTGTATGTCTGTGTGTTTGTGTTTGTTTATATCTGTGTGTCTATGTGTGTTTATGCCTGTGTGTGTCTATGTCTATGTCTGTGTGTGTCTGTGTTTATGTCTCTGTGTGTCTGTGTTTATCTCTGTGTGTGTTATGCCTGTGTGTGTTTATGTCTGTGTGTGTCTATTTGTGTATATGCCTGTGTGTGTCTGTGTTTATGTCTGTGTGTGTCTGTGTTTATGTCTGTGTGTGTTTATCTCTGTGTGTGTCTATGTGTGTTTATGCCTGTGTGTGTCTGTGTTTATGTCTGTGTGTGTCTGTGTTTATGTCTGTGTGTGTTTATGTCTGTGCGTGTCTGTGTTTATGTCTGTGTGTGTCTGTTTATCTTTGTTTGTGTTTATGTCTGTGTGTGTTTATGTCTATGTGTGTTTATGTCTGTGCGTGTTTATGTCTGTGTGTGTTTATGTCTGTGCGTGTTTATGTCTGTCTGTGTTTATGCCTGTGTGTGTCTGTTTATCTTTGTTTGTGTTTATGTCTGTGTGTGTTTATGTCTATGTGTGTTTATGTCTTTGTGTGTTTATGTCTGTGCGTGTCTGTGTTTATGTCTGTGTGTGTTTATGTCTGTGTGTGTTTATGTCTGTGCGTGTTTATGTCTGTGCGTGTTTATGTCTGTGCGTGTTTATGTCTGTGTGTGTTTATGTCTGTGCCTGTCTGTGTTTATGTCTGTGCGTGTCTGTGTTTATATCTGTGCGTGTCTGTGTTTATGTCTGTGTGTGTTTATGTCCGTGTGTGTCTGTGTGTGTTTATGTCTGTGTGTATCAGTGTTTATGTCTGTGCGCGTCTGTGTTTATGTCTGTTCGTGTCTGTGTTTATGTCTGTGCGTGTCTGTGTTTATGTCTGTGCGTGTCTGTGTTTATGTCTGTGCGTGTCTGTGCCTGTCTATCTGTGTTTATGTCTGTGTGTGTATGTGTTTATATCTGTGTGTGTCTGTGTTTATGTCTGTCTGTGTTTATGTCTGTGCCTGTTTGTGTTTATGTCTATGTGTATCAGTGTTTATGTCTGTGCGTGTCTGTGCCTGTCTGTGTTTATGTCTGTTCGTATCTGCGTTTATGTCTGTGCGTGTCTGTGTTTATGTCTGTCTGTGTTTATGCCTGTGTGTGTGTCTGTGTTTATGTCTGTGCCCGTCGGTGTTTATGTCTGTGCGTGTCTGTGTTTATGTCTGTGCGTGTCTGTGTTTATGTCTGTGTGTGTCTGTGTTTATGTCTGTGTGTGTTTATGTCTGTGCGTGTCTGTGTTTATGTCTGTGCGTGTCTGTGTTTATGTCTGTGTGTGTGTGTTTATGTCCGCGCGTGTCTGTGCGTGTCTGTGTTTATGTCTGTGCGTGTCTGTGTTTATGTCTGTGCGTGTCTGTGTGTATTGTTTGGCTGATGGTGCAGAACACAGTCTTATTAAAGTAGTGCTTTAGACTGAAGGAGTGCCAGAGAAGAGAAGAGGGGACTGACGTTGGGCCAAGAGGAATCAAAGTCTATCTGGCCACACAGGAGAGTTGAGAGAGATAGGGGGAGAGAGGGAGGGAGAGAGAGAGAGAGAGAGAGAGAGAGACAGAGAGGACTCGTGTGTATCAGCTTTACTGAAGATGCTCTTCTGCACAGATTGGCCTGTGATACTACCATAATGGTAAACCCTGGGTTTTGATCTACGAATGAGTCTGTGCGCGAGTGTGTGTGAGACCCTCGTAACAATTCACACCGTGTCTGGCACAGCTAGAAAGACTATACATGGATTTAAATGCTCTCTCTCTTCATCAAGGCTTCTCCTCTTTGAACGAAACAAAGAGCATCTGTCCAAACAGTTAGAAAAGCTTAAAGGTGTGCTTTTATACTTCAAGTACTGAAGGTCGGCTCAGCTTTTTGTGAGGCCTCCCGTTCCAACTGAGTTGGCTGTTTGAGGTCCCGGTAAAGCTTGGGTGAAGCAGTGTTGGGTGTTATGGGGCATTAGAAAACGGGTTGTTTGGATCCTGGATTCTGATTGGTTGTGGGACAACAACTCCCGCAAAATACCATGACATGTTAATGTCATAATTCCACTGTCCACAGCCCAGGCAGGAAATTCATAAACTTCATCTCCCTCGGGAAGAAAAGATACACATAATTTACAGTACAGGAGAGTTGAACAGGAGAGTTGAACAGGAGAGTTGAACAGGAGAGTTGAACAGGGGAGTTGAACAGGGGAGTTGAACAGGAGAGTTGAACAGGAGAGTTGAACAGGGGAGTTGAACAGGAGAGTTGAACAGGAAAGTTGAACAGGGGAGTTGAACAGGAGAGTTGAACAGGAGAGTTGAACAGGAGAGTTGAACAGGAGAGTTGAACAGGGGAGTTGAACAGGAGAGTTGAACAGGGGAGTTGAACAGGGGAGTTGAACAGGAGAGTTGAACAGGAGAGTTGAACAGGAGAGTTGAACAGGAGAGTTGAACAGATGAGGGTACTGAGTGGGTCTGTATAAAGGAGTAGTGAGCTGGAAGTAGAGTGAACTGGACGAACCCTAGCTGACCGTGTTGTGAGGTGTGTGTACAGTGGGTGTTTGATGTACTGGACGAACCCTAGCTGACCGTGTTGTGAGGTGTGTGTACAGTGGGTGTTTGATGTACTGGACGAACCCTAGCTGACCGTGTTGTGAGGTGTGTGTACAGTGGGTGTTTGATGTACTGCATGTATCCTTTCTCCTCTGTCACTTCACTTGAGTCTTAGATATAACGCGTTTGTGTTTCTGATTGTGTGTGTGTGTGTGTGTGTGTGTGTGTGTGTGTGTGTGTGTGTGTGTGTGTGTGTGTGTGTGTGTGTGTGTGTGTGTGTGTGTGTGTGTGTGTGTGTCTGTGTGTCTGTGTGTCTGTGTGTGTATATGATGATGATAATCTTGTATGATGATGATACTGTGTCTATGATGATGATGATACTTTGTGTATGATGATGATGTGTGTATGATTATGATCATGCGTGTACGATGATGATGTGTGTATGATGATGATAATGTGTGTATGATGATGTGTATGTCTCACCTGTGTCTCAGGTATGATGGGCCCATCCTCTGGTGAGGACCTGAAGCAGGTAGAGAGGGGAGAGGCCACGATGACAGGACTGGGCCTGATGAAACCACTCAGGTCACAGCTGGGGATGTCATTCTCCTCCTGCAATACGATTCAATGAAGACGAGTCAATACGAGTCAATACAAATCAATATGAGTAATACAATTCAATACAATTCAATATGAGTCAATACAATTCAATATGATTAAGTTAAATACAAAATAATTCAATAAGATTCAATACAATTTAATATGATCTAATTTAATTCAATTAAACACAATTCAATTGAATTCAATATCTTTATCAACTATATTTCACCTTCTTCATGACCAGGGTGTCCATGACATAGAAGACATTCCAGGGGATCCACACGGTGCGGTACTGTATCAGGAACGGAGCCCGCTCGAAACTCAGGGTCAGACTGGCCCCACCGTTGGTCAACAGGTCAAACCTGGAGAGATGGAGAGAGATGGAGAGAGGTGGAGAGAGATGGGGTTAGAGGTAGAGAGAGATGGAGAGAGATGGGGTTAGCCCCATCTCTCTCCATCTCTCTCCATCTCTCTCCACCTCAATCCCCATCTCTCTCCATCTCTCTCAACCTCTAACCCCATCTCTCTCCATCTCTCTCCACCTCTAACCCCATCTCTCTCCATCTCTCTCAACCTCTAACCCCATCTCTCTCCATCTCTCTCCACCTCTAACCCCATCTCTCTCCATCTCTCTCAACCTCTAACCCCATCTCTCCATCTCTCTCCACCTCTAACCCCACCTCTCTCCATCTCTCTCCAACTCTAACCCCATCTCTCTCCATCTCTCTCCACCTCTAACCCCATCTCTCCATCTCTCTCCATCTCTAACCCCATCTCTCCATCTCTCTCCACCTGTAACCCCACCTCTCTCCATTTCTCTCCAACTTTAGAGGTGGTGACGGAAACACACAGGCATGTACATTCACACAGAGAGACAGGTGGACGGACGGATGGACAGACACACACAGGCACGCACACACATCCCCCTTCAGCCCACACACACAGACAGTAGAAAGGACATTTTACATGTTCACACATTTCCTCCTGGTTGTTCTTGGGCCCCGGAGACAGAGATCTCTGTATCTTTGACACTGATGGAGGTAGAGTGAGGATGAAGGGTGATCAGACTGTCCTGTTCTAATTGTCTCTCCTGTCTAGTCTGTCTAACCTGAGGCTCTCTCTCGCTCTCTCTCTCTCTCTCTCTCTCTCTCTCTCTCTCTCTCTCTCTCCCTCTTCCTGCTATATCTCTCCCTCTTCCTTTCTCAGAACAAAACATGTTTCTGTTCTTTCCCCTGTACTGAAAATAAGATGATGGGGCCAATTATTATTGGATGTGTGTGTGTGTGTGTGTGTGTGTGGTGAGAGAGAGCTCCGTTTGGCTAGCTAACTTTGTCTTTTAACATGTAGCAGGCCTATAGGGAGATCCACCCGAGTGGAAGAGAGAGAAGGTCCCCTAAGTCCTGTCCTATATTCTGTGTCTGGAGGGGGCTGGTGGGGTGAAGTGTGAAGACACACACGCAACACATACAGAAAGTGCCTAGATAAAAGAACACACTCATGCAAGCACAGACAAGCAGCGACACCAGCATTCAATCTGTTATGACCAGATATATTGTTATTTACACTACATGGCCAAAAGTATGTGGACACCTTCTCGTCAAACATCTCATTCCAAAATCATGGACATTAATATGGTTAATATGTCCTTTGCTGCTATAACAGCCTCCACTCTTCTGGGAAGGCTTTCCACCAGATGTTGGAACATTGCTGCGGGGACTTGCTTCCTCCATTCAGCCACAAGAGCATTAGTGAAGTCGGGTACTGATGTTGGGCGATTAGTTGGGGTTCCAGTTGGGGTTTCAATTCATGGGGTTAAGGGGTTAAGGTCAGGGCTCTGTGCAGGCCAGTGAAGTTCTTCCACACAGATCTCGACAAAACATTTCTGTACGGACCTCACTTTGTGCACAGGGGCATTGTCATGCTGAAACAGGAAAGGGCCTTCCCCAAGTTGGAAGCACAGCATCGTCCAGATTAAATTTCATTGTATGCTGTAGCATTAATATTTACCTTCACTGGAACTAAGAGGCCTAGCCTGAACCATGAAAAAGCCCCAGACCATTATTTCTCCTCCACCAAACTTTACAGTTGGCTCTATGCATTCGGGCAGGTAGCGTTCTCCTGGAATCCTCCAAACACAGATTAATCCGTCGGACTGCTAGATGGTGAAGCGTGATTCATCACTTCAGAGAACAAGTTTCCACTGCTCCAGAGTCCAATGGCAGTGAGCTTTACACCACTCCAGCCGACGCTTGGTATTGCACATGATGATCTTAGGCTTGTGTGCAGCTGCTCAGCCATGGAAACCCATTTTATGAAGCTCCCAACGAACAGTTCTTTTGCTGACATTGCTTCCAGAGGCAGTTTGGATTTTTACATGCTACGCACTTCAGAGGTTCCGTTCTGTGAGTTTGTGTGGCCTACCACTTCGCGGCTGAGCTGGTGTTGCTCCTAGACGTTTCCACTTCACAATAGCAACACCTACAGTTGACCAGGGCAGCTTTAGCAGGGCAGAAGTTTGACAAACTGACTTGTTGGAAAGGTGTCATCCTACGACAGTGCCATGTTGAAAGTCACTGAGCTCTTCAGTAAGGCCATTCTACTGCCAATGTTTGACTATTCATTTATTTTTTACATTTTTAATTTCACCTTTATTTAATTAGGCAAGTCAGTTAAGAACAAATTCTTATTAAAATGACAGCCTAGGAACAGTGGGTTAACTGCCTTGTTCAGTGGCAGAACGACAGATTTTGACCTTGGCAGGTCGGGGATTTGAGTTACTGGCCCAATGCTCTAACCACTAGGCTACCTGCCATCTTTCTGGGTAAAACTCTAAGAGCTTTGATTGTCTATTTTAGCAGTGGCATGGCAGTATATTCAGTCTATTTTAGCAGTGGCATGGCAAAATATTCAGTCTATTTTAGCAGTGGCATGGCAGTATATTCAGTCTATTTTAGCAGTGGCATGGCAAAATATTCAGTCTATTTTAGCAGTGGCATGGCAGTATATTCAGTCTATTTTAGCAGTGGCATGGCAGTATATTCAGTCTATTTTAGCAGTGGCATGGCAAAATATTCAGTCTATTTTAGCAGTGGCATGGCAGTATATTCAGTCTATTTTAGCAGTGTTATGGCAAAATATTCAGTCTATTTTAGCAGTGTCATGGCAGTATATTCAGTCTATTTTAGCAGTGGCATGGCAGTATATTCAGTCTATTGTAGCAGTGGCATGGCAGTATATTCAGTCTATTGTAGCAGTGGCATGGCAGTATATTCAGCCTATTTTAGCAGTGGCATGGCAGTATATTCAATCTATTTTAGCAGTGGCATGGCAGTATATTCAGTCTATTGTAGCAGTGGCATGGCAGTATATTCAGCCTATTGTAGCAGTGGCATGGCAGTATATTCAGCCTATTTTAGCAGTGGCATGGCAGTATATTCAGTCTATTTTAGCAGTGGCATGGCAGTATATTCAGTCTATTGTAGCAGTGGCATGGCAGTATATTGAGTCTATTTTATCAGTGGCATGGCAGTATATTCAGTCTATTGTAGCAGTGGCATGGCAGTATATTCAGTCTATTTTAGCAGTGGCATGGCAGTATATTCAGTCTATTTTAGCAGTGGCATGGCAGTATATTTAGCCTATTTTAGCAGTGGCATGGCAGTATATTCAGTCTATTTTAGCAGTGGCATGGCAGTATATTCAGTCTATTTTAGCAGTGGCATGGAAGTATATTCAGTCTATTTTAGCAGTGGCATGGCAGTATATTCAGTCTATTTTAGCAGTGGCATGTTATTATATTCAGTCTATTTTATTAGTGGCATGGCAGTATATTCAGCTTATTTTAGCAGTGGCATGGCAGTATATTCAGCCTATTACAACAACATAAATTATTCCATTTTATTTAGTCTATAGTAACAGGGGCATGACATAGTGGCTGGATACATCGTAACCTGCAGTGTGGAACATCGTGCAACATCATGTATTCAATTTTCCACAGCGGTCGCCATCACACACCTATTGCAATCTAGCAGCTTAGCCTCGCCCTAGAGATTCAACCTATTACACTCCCAGCAATCACACAGAGCCTCCTCTCAATGAGGCAGGGAGCACCAAATATCACGGGTTGCATTTTTGCCCTTAACACCCCTGCTTTACAATCTAATTGGGCGCAGGTGGTGTAATAAAAGGTACTGATGGGGCTGGGGCCTGGGAGTGATTGCGCCTCTGTCCCAAATGGCATCCTATTCCCTATCTAGTGCCCTAACTTTGACCAGACCCTTATGGGAAGTAAGTAGTGCACTATATAGAAAATAGGGTGCTATTTGTGACTCGGCCTGAGTTTCCTATTTCCTGGTTGGTGTCGAGGAGGGTTGCAGGAACACTCGCTGTAATAACACCGGAGCACCGGGAGTGGGGGGCAGGGTGTAGTGGAGGTGTGTGTGTGTGCCCTGCGCTAGAATGACGCAGGCTAATTGATTCTGCCTTTGTATAACCAATGCATTTTAAACAGCCCCCCAGTTCACATTTAAATGGCGTAGGGTTTTCATTGGGGTGGGGGGGTTGTGTGTGTGTGTGAGAGAGAGAGTGTGTGTTTTTTCATTGGGGGGAAGCTGCTGAGATTACATTTGCATGAGAGAGATGATTTTGGGAGATCTGTGAGACAGAGTTGTAGAAGGACGGGAGAAGAAGCACGTTGTGGTTTCTCTTTTCTCTCTCTCACACACTCACCGATGAACAGAAAAACATTCACGCATATATGAACACACAGACACACTCATGATGATTAAATCAACCCCTCCTGAAAACACAACATAAATCAAATACGGTATGAGGTGTCAGTGGTGAGGAAGACCAGAGTCCGTGGTGTGTCTGTGTGTGTGTGTGTGTGTGTGTGTGTGGACGTGGACCTACATGCCGTCCTTGCGCGTGACGGTGTATCCGTGGTCGGGGTAGTGGACGAAGGTAACATTGACTCCTATGAGGGGGGTTCCGTCTGCCGTCAGGACTTGGCCTCTGATGATGGACACCAGGCTGGGGAGAAACAACACATAGAGATGATCTACTTCGAGACGTTGTTATTTTGTACACTGCAGCTTTGAGACGCCGCGGAGACAGAGATAGAGATATCCTGAGATACACATCACACTAGAGGACTGACAGGAAATAACACACTCGACAACTTTCACTCAGCACATAAACACCACAGTATGACACTGTACAGTGCTACGTGCAAATCTTGGACTCGGTCAAATAACAAACATTCAGACACACACCCAGATCCAGACACCCCCCCCCCCCCCACCCGGCTTGCGGTGGACCATTTAGATTAGTTTATAATCAATGGGTCTGGTCCTGTGGATATAGCTACTGTGTGTGTGTGTGTGTGTGTGTGTGTGTGTGTGTGTGTGTGTGTGTGTGTGTGTGTGTGTGTGTGTGTGTGTGTGTGTGTGTGTGTGTGTGTGTGTGTGTGCAGGGGGAGGGTAGCTAGATTTACTTATAGCTCCCCTTCCCAGGTCATTACAGCTTTCACTGAGTACTAATCAGTAGCGGAGCATTGAATCACCCTGTAGAGAGAAAGAGAGACACACACACACACACACACAACTTTTCACCCCCAGCACTATCCTTTACAACAGTCTGAGAGGATGCCAGACAGTACAGCTGATGTCCCCCCCTCCCTCTTCCTCTTCTATAGTATAAACATGCCATAAATTACCCAGCGTCCTCGCTTCATTAATACCTGTATGTGTGTGTGTGTGTCTGTGTGTGTGTGGGGGGGTTGCATAATGTAGCTGTAATTTATGCCTTCCTTTTGCTCAGGGAGGTTGTCTGAGTGTCTGTCACTGTAAAACAATGGCTGTCTCCCAAATGGCACCCTATTCCCTATATAGTGCACTACTTTTGACCAGTTGGGACGCACTCATACCCAGTTGTCACCGATCAGGTGTCTGAGTGTTTCTAAGAGCATGTTCAATAGATGCTGCAAGGTACTATCATTACTCTGGTATTATCATTACTCTGGTATTATCATTACTCTGGTATTACCTGGTATTATCATTACTCTGGTATTATCATTACTCTGGTATTATCATTACTATGGTATTATCATTACTATGGTATTATCATTACTCTGGTATTATCAGTACTCTGGTATTATCAGTACTATGGTATTATCATTACTCTGGTATTATCATTACTCTGGTATTATCATTACTCTGGTATTATCATTACTCTGGTAATTATCATTACTCTGGTATTATCATTACTCTGCTATTATCAGTACTCTGGTATTATCATTACTGTGGTATTATCATTACTCTGGTATTATCAGTACTCTGGTATTATCATTACTGTGGTATTATCATTACTCTGGTATTATCATTACTCTGGTATTATCATTACTCTGGTATTATCATTACTCTGCTATTATCATTACTGTGGTATTATCATTACTCTGGTATTATCATTACTCTGGTATTATCATTACTCTGCTATTATCATTACTCTGGTATTATCATTACTCTGCTATTATCATTACTGTGGTATTATCATTACTATGGTATTATCATTACTCTGGTATTATCAGTACTCTGGTATTATCATTACTGTGGTATTATCATTACTCTGGTATTATCATTACTCTGGTATTATCATTACTCTGGTATTATCATTACTCTGGTATTATCATTACTCTGGTATTATCATTACTCTGCTATTATCATTACTGTGGTATTATCATTACTATGGTATTATCATTACTCTGGTATTATCAGTACTCTGGTATTATCATTACTGTGGTATTATCATTACTCTGGTATTATCATTACTCTGGTATTATCATTACTCTGGTATTATCATTACTCTGCTATTATCATTACTGTGGTATTATCATTACTCTGGTATTATCATTACTCTGGTATTATCATTACTCTGCTATTATCATTACTGTGGTATTATCATTACTCTGGTATTATCATTACTCTGGTATTATCATTACTCTGGTATTATCATTACTATGGTATTATCATTACTCTGGTATTATCATTACTCTGGTATTATCATTACTCTGGTATTATCATTACTCTGGTATTATCATTACTCTGGTATTATCATTACTCTGCTATTATCATTACTGTGGTATTATCATTACTCTGGTATTATCATTACTCTGGTATTATCATTACTCTGGTGCATGACGGAATGAAAGCTTTTGTTAACCCTTAACCTTTCACCTCCCACTGGCACAAAGGTGTCTCTCTCTCTCTCTCTCTCTCTCTCTCTCTCTCTCTCTCATAATAAGCATGACAATGGTTGCTGTGGGCAACAGGCAGCGCCTCAGTAACTGACGGGTGATATTTCCTTTTTTTAAATGGTTGCATGTCAAGGAATGTGCCTTGGAGTTAGAATGTGTCAGTGTCGTCACCAAAAACATCAGTGTCACTGTCACCTCTGTAAAATACAAAGTATTAATTTTTCTCTAAATTATATTTGTACATTTTGTACTGGCACTGATTGTTACGTCCATGTCTGCTGTCTGAAATTCATTTTCTGGCAATAAAGGTTTTAATTCATTCAGAATTGAGGATGTTGTCTTTTACCCTGGGTTTTTAAACACTGGGCTGGACACCACACCACAGTCCAGTCCAGGATGTACTCCATGTACTTCTTATCAGATAGATTAGTCTCTAGCCGCCAGCTGGCCTCTCACCAAAGTCATTCAGGATACCGGCTCGCACCCGGGGCTCCACAGCTGTGGCCCGGCACCTGGGATTTGAACCCTCAACCCTGCTAACCCCAGTCAGTGGACCAATTAACCGGGCCCTTGACCACGAGACCACAACATCACTACACAGAACAGGGCCATAAGGGGAGTCAACAGAGCCAAGACCAACTAGTCCCCGAGCGTTAATCCGCTTGAAATCTGTGTGCAATATAAAAACACTGAGGGAGACACCTAAAACAAGAGAGAGGATGGGGGTCGGTCTTCCTGCTTAATATACTGCAGCTTTAAGCTCCATCGCTCGTCTCCGTCTTCAGGAGTTTGCTGAAGCGTGGCAAAGAAGCGGTCTTATCTAAATTCAGCTGTGTGTCTGTGTGTGTGTGTGTGTGTGCGTGTGTGTGTGTGTGTGTGTGTGTGTGTGTGTGTGTGTGTGTGTGTGTGTGTGTGTGTGAGCCACCACATAAAGTAGTGAAGCGTTCGTGGCCACATGCCTAATTTGGCCCGTCACGATCCATAAAGAGGAATAACAACATACTTCACAGTGTGTTCAGACTCCTTATTCCCAGTAACTAGAACCTGTATAAGGGAGCCAAAGGATTGCATTTAAACAAACTCCACTGGCTGAAATGAAAATGTTCTGCCATTGTATTGTTAAACTATTATGGCAGACAAAGGAAAATAAAGCTTTAGTGTAGGAAGTTGAGACACACACCGGCATCCAAGGTGTTTTTAACCAATAACCTTGTCAGAAAGCATTGGTAATGCCTGCTCTTAAAGCAGAGAGACTATTTCAATTGGAGGTTTGGAGAAGTCAATAATAATATAGGTGTAAACAGGTTTTTGCTCTTTCCTGTCCTTCTTGTGCTGCAGACAGTAACTTACAGGATGTCTGCTCTGCGCCGCAATGGAAAAAATCATAGACTACAGATGTAGGGTCTTAATTTGATCACCATGTTGCAGGAGAACGTTACTGCAACGCAGGAAATGTAGAACTTGTGGTGTATTTGAGGATTAAAAAGCCTTCTGAAGTTTGCAATTCCCCCTACAAAAATGTCCATTATTTGTATATTCACATTTCCTGCTGATGCCAGATTGTTTTCCTGCTGTATCAAACTGGCTCAAATTAAGATGCTACATCTGTACTTCCTTATTGAGTATGTCTCTTTTGAATGAATTGCCACCCTGAATAATATCTCCATTCCAGTCTCTCACTCGAATGTAATTTTCCTACTAAACGACGAGCTCTCTGTCTCTGTTGACGGAGAGTGGCATGTCAATACACCCAGACGGAGGAGGAGAAGAAGAGATGGATGAGGAGGAGGAGAAGAGATGGATGAGCAGGATGAGAAGAGATGGATGAGGAGGAGAAGAAGAGATGGATGAGGAGGAGAAGAAGAGATGGATGAGGAGGAGGAGAAGAGATGGATGAGGAGGAGGAGAAGAGATGGATGAGGAGGAGGAGAAGAGATGGATGAGGAGGAGGAGAAGAGATGGATGAGGAGAAGGAGAAGAGATGGATGAGGAGAAGAAGAGATGGATGAGGAGGAGGAGAAGAGATGGATGAGGAGGAGAATAAGAGATGGATGAGGAGGAGGAGAATAGATGGATGAGGAGGAGAAGAAGAGATGGATGAGGAGGAGAAGTAGAGATGGATGAGGAGGAGGAGAAGAGATGGATGAGGAGGAGAATAAGAGATGGATGAGGAGGAGGAGAAGAGATGGATGAGGAGGAGGAGAAGAGATGGATGAGGAGGAGGAGAAGAGATGGATGAGGAGGAAGAGAAGAGATGGATGAGGAGAAGGAGAAGAGATGGATGAGGAGGAGAAGAGATGGATGAGGAGGAGAAGAGGAGATGGATGAGGAGGAGGAGAAGAGATGGATGAGGAGGAGAAGAAGAGATGGATGAGGAGGAGGAGAAGAGATGATGAGGAGGAGGAGAAGAGATGGATGAGGAGGAGAAGAAGAGATGGATGAGGAGGAGGAGAAGAGATGGATGAGGAGGAGAAGAAGAGATGGATGAGAAGGAGAAGAAGATATGGATGAGGAGGAGAAGTAGAGATGGATGAGGAGGAGGAGAAGAGATGGATGAGGAGGAGAAGAAGAGATGGATGAGGAGGAGGAGAATATATGGATGAGGAGGAGGAGAAGAGATGGATGAGGAGGAGGAGAAGAGATGGATGAGGAGGAAGAGAAGAGATGGATGAGGAGAATAAGAGATGGATGAGGAGGAGGAGAAGAGATGGATGAGGAGGAGGAGAAGAGATGGATGAGGAGGAGAAGAGGAGATGGATGAGGAGGAGGAGAAGAGATGGATGAGGAGGAGGGGAAGAGATGGATGAGGAGGAGAAGAGATGGATGAGGAGGAGAAGAAGAGATGGATGAGGAGGAGGAGAAGAGATGGATGAGAAGGAGGAGAAGAGATGGATGAGGAGGAGAAGAAGAGATGGATGAGGAGGAGGAGAAGAGATGGATGAGGAGGAGAAGAAGAGATGGATGAGGAGGAGAAGAAGAGATGGATGAGGAGGAGGAGAAGAGATGGATGAGGAGGAGGAGAAGAGATGGATGAGGAGGAGAAGAGGCAGAGCGGGTCTATGAGAGCCTTGTTTGTTCACATGTTGATGCTGAGGAGCTGTTGTTTGGTTGGGGATTACTGCGGATCCTGTGTGTGTGTGTGTGTGTGTGTGTGTGTGTGTGTGTGTGTGTGTGTGTGTGTGTGTGTGTGTGTGTGTGTGTGTGTGTGTGTGTGTGTGTGTGTGTGTGTGTGTGTGTGTGTGTGTGTGTGTGTGTGTGTGTTGGATGGCTGGCTGGCAGAGGCTAAAGGAAATGTTCAGACACATGCTCTGTGTTAGCACTACTGGCTAAACAAAGCCCCCGGATCGGTGGGTCTAACACGGGACAGATGTGAACTTGACTCTCTCCCTTTATCTCCATATATCTATCTTTCTTTCGCTCTCCATCCCTCTCTCGTTCTCACTCCATATTTCTGTCTCTCTCTCTGTCTCCCTGTCGCTCTCCATGTCTCTGTCTTCCTCCATCTCTATCTCTCGCGCATCTCTCTCTGTCCACCTCCCTCTCTCCTTACTTGTTTGTTCCGTCCTCTCATTTCTCCACACTTCTTCCTGCTTTATCAGATGATCAGACTGTTCTGTTCTCTCCAGTGAGCACCGTGTTTAACATCTCTATTTAACTCTGTTATCGCTGTGTGGAAATTAAGTTTGCTTTCTAAATATAAGCTAATCCCTACCGGCTGGTTAGTCCTGCTCTTATTGAAATCTATTTGGTTCTAGATCAACTGCGATTGTGAACAATCACAAACGTGCACGGTACTCTGGACTGAATTAAAGCAACGTTCAAGGTTAAACAGTCATAAGACCTTTGAGAATGACCATAACTGAAGCTGGTCATGGTATATGACTCATGTTGTTGTCCAGTATGGAGAAACAAACTTTAATGGTTATAGACCACTGAGTCCACCTGGCTGGTTGTCACCAAGGCAACCACACGCACACGCACACACACACACACATATACACACACACCCACACACACACACACCCACACCCACACCCACACCCACACACACACACACACACACACACACACACACACACACACGGACACACACCAAGGGCCATGGTAGGGTCTTGCACTCTGGACATGCGTTGGTAGTTCCCAACTCGCTAACGACCATCAGGTCGCTAATGGCCTGGTACTCAGAGCTCTATTGTCCCTCTAACCAAACGCAATCGAAAATCACATCAAACACTTATCATCAAAACAGTATAGTGTTTTTAAAACTCCGAAGTTCAACAGCAGGTTGAAACCGAGTGGAAAACTGTGGTCGTTGTGGATGTTGTTTCAAAGCCTAACACAATGAAATGGACAGCGCTTTCTAAGGTGATGATTCATTCAAAACGCCCATGCGGATATTAGAGCTTATGCATATGCCTATGAGCCCAAGCCCTTGTGCTGTTATACAATACATAGCCTACCGCATATTATGCATGGCAGAAAAACACAAAACAAAACTGATTTAAGATGTCTTTGGTACATAATTGGTCCAGCCTGTACTCCAAAATTGAACAAATTCTACTAATCACCTTTGAGTGTGGACTGTATTATTATGCATACTGGATGGACTGGTTACCTTACGCTACGTTATAAACTTTATATCCATGAGTCTGGTAGAGAACGTAAAGCCCTAGGTGATGCTGTTGGTTCACTCATTGTGCAGGGCAGCTTACAGTTAGCTTACAATTATAGTGAATTTGTATTTGATTTGGAATAGCCTAGTAATTGGGCATTTTTTATATTTTTATAATTAATAGACACATTACCTTTAGCTACAGAACCATGCATTTCCATGTCCTATGTCCTCCTCTCTCTCCTTCATTCCTTTCTCAGCGCAACAAACGTTCCAGCGGCCCGATAGAATAACATTGAAATAACGTTGTCGAAGCTCCAGTAGCTAGGCATTTTTTTCTTAAAACACAACTGAAGTAAGGAATGAAATATGTTTTGTTGTGAAAACATGTTACTATCGATGTTCCCGAACAGATGTCACTTGGTTTCCCAAAGTAAGCACTGGGTAGCTGCAGGAACAGGGCTGGAGATCCCATGGCATACAGAGATTGGGCAGAATATCACTTGTCGCACAGCTAGAGGCTGCATGCTCCTCAAACAGTTGTTGATGCATGGAGTGAAATAACCGGAGTAGCCTGGTTGAAGAAAGTAACCCTCAGGAAAACGGCCTCCATGTATTTTTCCCCAGCCTCTGTTCCTGCCCATTTCATAATGGGCCATTTTAAATTGAAACTAATTTGACATATTAGTAAAGACAAGATTCAATTGAGAATAGTCTGATGGTTGAAAATATGATCACTTGATGAGAAGACAGCGTGTGCAGCCTGAGGCAAGGAACAGGGGCACAAGCTTTTTTGCGACTTCCTCAAATCATTAGTAGCCTATAATCACACCATGCAGCCCATACATGTTATGATGTCTAACACATTTTTGTTTGTATCATTCACAACTAAAGTTGACAAATAACTCTAAATCTAGTGTATAGGACCTCTTTTAAATGATTCCTTTTACGCTCAACAGAGTCATTTCATATTCGCACTCACTCTTGAATGGGCAAAAAACGATTCTATTCTTCTTACTATAAAAATATTCAATGTCTTTTGCATGACAATAACCGGCTGACAAAATGTCATGACCGCCACAGCCCTCCACAGCCCTCCACACACACACACACACACACACACACACACACACACACACACACACACACACACACACACACACACACACACACACACACACGCACACGCACACGCACACACGCACACGCACACACACACGCACACGCACACACACACTAACCTGTTCAAATAAAGGTGAAATGAGAATGCTCACCTCTTGTTGAAGGGGTTGTCCCCGGTGATCACGTGGCTGCCCTCTGGTCCAACCAGGAAGCGGATGCGTTGGTAGAAGGAGCGTGCGGCATGCTGGGGCATCAGGCTGGACGGGCTCTGACTGATGATGTCAGAGGGGTCCGGGGAGCCGCGGCAGTACGGCTGGGTCTGACAGGATGTCTGGAGGCAACAGTCTGGGTCCATACAGTCAGCCAGGCCGTCTGAGACAGATAAAGAGTTATGAAGAGGCAAACAGGAGGAGTAAGGAATGGGATCCAGATCAGATTCTCTCTGATAACTCTAAAGGAACCATATACATATATACATATACCATATACCATATTCACTAACAAAATACTTTTAACCAAGTTAAAAACAAATCTACCTCCAGTAGCTCTTTTTGTCTAGTGGTCAAAGGTATATGTTGTTATAATTGGCTGTATTCGGTTGGGCTTTCAGAATGTGATTGGCTGTGTTCCTGTGAGAGCGAATAGCAGGCCCAGTTGTTCAAAGTTATTAGTCGACCTCTAACCCCTGGCTGTGGTGACAAACTGCCTGGTTCCTCCATCCTGACTGGTGCCTTGGATGGGATAACTGTAGGTTAAATATGCTGTTGGAGTCTCACCGTTAGGTAGGTTAGTGAGGGAGGGAGGGAGGGA